>NW_007028700.1:0-34553 GCF_000164805.1 Carlito syrichta | reverse complement strand
TTTTTTGAGTTGGAGTCTCACTCTGTCGCCCAGACTGGAGTGCAGTGGCCGCTCCCGGCCACCGCAGCCTCGACCTGCTGGGCTCCGGCAATCCTTCCGCCTCAGCCTTCCAAGTAGCCGGAATTACAGGCATGCACTACCACGCCCGGCTGATTTTTTGATTTATTGTAGAGATGAGCTCTCGCTGCCCAGGCGGGTCTCCAACCCGCGGGCTCAGGCAATCCACTCACCTCAGCCTCCCAAAGGTGCGGGATTACAGGCTGAGCCACCGAGTCCGGCTTCCAGTGGACTTTCAGTGGGCGTCTGGACTGGTTTCATGTTTTTGCTGTTATGAATAGTGCTACAGTGAACATACATGTGCAGGTGTCTCTTTGGTAGTGCAAATTTATGTTCCTCTGGGTATATTCCCAGAAGAAGGATTGCTGTATCATATGGCAGTTCAGTTTTTAGTTCTTTGAAAAATCACCACACTGTTCTCCACGAAGACTGAACTAGTTCACTTTCCCATCAATATCATAGAAACATTCCCTTTTCTCTGCAGACTTGCAGCACCTGTTTCTGTTGTTGTTGTTGTTGTTGTTTGTCTTTAACTTTTTAATGACTCCCATCCTTACCAGGGTTAGGTGGCATCTCATGTAGCTTTGGTCCACATTTCCCTTATTACTGCTGAGGCTAAGCATTTTTTCATTTTTGTTGACTGCTTGAATGCTTTCCTTTAAGAATTGTTTGTTCATGTCCTTTGCCTACTTTTTTTTTTTTTTTTTTTTGAGTTGAACTCTCACTCTGTCACCCAGGCTGGAGTGTAGTGGCATGCTCACTACCACTGCAACCTCAACCTGCTGGGCTCAGGTGATCCTTCCATCTCAGCCTTCCAAGTAGCTGCAACTACAGGCATGTGCCACCACGCCCAGCTGATTTTTTTATTTATCATCAAGTTGCCCAGGCTGGTCTCAAACCCATGGGCTCAGACAATCCTTTCTCACCTCAGCCTCCCAAAGAGCTGGGATTATAGGTGTGAGCCACCCATCCTTGAGCTCTTTGCTCACTTTTTAATGGAATTGTTTGTTTTCCCTTCCAATTCATTTGAATTCCTTGTAGATTCTGGATGTTAGGCCTTTGTCATATGTATAAATTGCAAATATTTTTTTCCCATCCTGTGGGTTGTCTCTTGATGGTTTCCTTTGCTGTTCAAAAGTTTTTCAGTTTGGTAAGACCCCACCTATCAATTTTTGTTTTTGTTGCATTTGCTTTTGAAGACTTAGTCCTCAATTTGTTGTCTATTCTGATACCCAGGAGAGTGTTCCCTAAGTTTTTTTCTAAGATTCTTATAGTTTGACATCTTACACATAAGTCTTGATACATTTTGAGCTAATTTGTATATATAGTGACAGATAGGAACTCAGTTTCATTTTTCTGCATGTGGCTAGCCAGTTTTCCCAGCACCTTTGCTAAATATGGTTTCTTTTCCCCAATGTTTGTTTTTGATGATCTTGTTGAAGATGACCCGGTTGAAGGACTGAGTTTTATTTCTAGATTTTCTGTTCTTTTCCATTAGTCTATGTATCTATTCCTGTACCAATACCATGCTGTCTTGGTTACTGTAGCCTTACAATAAAATTTAAAATCTGGAAGAGATGCCTCCAGCTTTGTTCCTTTTTATGAGAATTGCTTTAGCTATTTGGATGCCCATATTCTTTAACATTTTGTTATTTTACATGTAGAACATGCTACATTGTTCAAACCTTCTATAAAACTCTGAGGAATACTGATCCAAATAAATCAGTAGCCATCCTGAAGAGAAGAAAATGTGAGAAAATATTTCTGTTACACAAAGCAACTTCTCAAAATACTCCGTTTACCTTTATTGTCCTCGAGGACAATTCATATTGGTTTCTCAGAATATATACCAAATCAAATCAGTGTGATTTAAAAAAAAAAAAAAAACCTATGTTATAAATAAGGCAGAGAAAAATGGAAAGTTCTACCAGAAAAGTAAGAGTGGCGAGATTGTCTGTAGTTACCACCATACCTGGAACAAATCATTCTTGATTATTTATTTTTCCCTATATCTTATACCAATACACATTTTATTTACACACAGACAATTCTAAGTCATTTTTCATGCAATTTTATTCCCAAATATTTAAAGTTATAAACACAAACATATGAAAAAATTGTGAGGTCAGTTATACAATTTTTGTCTTGATTAAAAGGTACAATTATAAATATAAATTTTCAAGAGCAAGTTCACTTATGTGTTCATAAAGACAAAAAATAAACTATACAAGAGTGGATACCAAAACCCAGAATTTATTTATAAAAAATGTATATTTATTCTTACATGTTTAAACTTCAGTCATCTTCAAAGTACTCTTTGTTTGATGCAGTACACCTATGGAGACACTTGTTTCACTGCTCAAAACGGTTTTTGAGTTCATAAAATTTGATGCCTTTTTAGTGCTTCTGCCATTTTTTTGCTTCATCTCTTCTGCATCAGCAAAATGTACCCCTTTATGAATTTTTTCATCTGGGGAAACAAAAAAATAGTCAACTGAGGTGAGATTGGGTGAAAAGGGAAATAGGGCCATGGAAATCATGCAGTTTTTGCTAAAAAAAATTGCTGAACATTCAGCACAGTGTGGGCAGGTACATTGTCATAGTGGAAGAACCAGTATCTTGTTTTCCACAACTTAGGACATTTCTTTTGCAAAACATGATACAACCTTTTTATAACTTCTAGATAAAAACTTTGGCTAACCGTTTTACCTGGAGGAAAAAATTCTGAGCGTACTATATGGTGCCTGCCCTTCAAAAGATAATTCCATTTTTTGAAGGGATTCCCCCTTAATATTAAGTCACACACACACATATACAAATATCACACACAAACACACACCATTCATTTAAAGCTTTTTAGCTACACCTGGAATTGATACCGGTGAAACTATTTTACTCAATGATATTTATAAAAATAGGCATGAGGTGGTTATTGTTTCAAACAGCATCAATATAGCCATCTTAAAAAGTATTCTTAAAAAAGCCATCTAATAAAACCATTCTCTTGAATCTAAAATATTGATAAAACACAGAAAGCAATAATACTTAGAGCAATGTCAGAAACTCTTTTGAGAGTTCTACTTATCTTGTGCATAGGGAAATTCATTCCATTGTGATAGTATGACTAAGCTGATCACCATCATTGGCTAGAGACCCATGTTTTGTCTTGTGAAATAGAGAAAAAAGCACAGCTCAAAAAAGAGAGCAATGCATACTACCTGTGTGGATTACAACGTGAGATCCACAGTGACAATCACCACCATCATCTTGAGCTAAGTGTTTCTACAGCTCCTTTTCTACCCTCACTCTTTCTTCTTTATTAGTTTCAGAGATAGTAACTCCCACAAACACAGAAGTATGGAAGGATTTGCTGTGACATATCCTGGAAATGGGGAGAATGTGCTGTAGGCAAAAGTGGAGGAAAGGAGGCAAAGAAAGCTTTATTAGTAACATATACTTGGAGTTGAGATTTTTTCATGTCCTCAATTTTGAGTAGCAGAGAACTAGATGATGAGGATGTGAGGAAATCTTAAATCAGTCTAGGAGAGCTGAAGTGACTGAACAAAACTGAACCTAAGAAAGTCTAATGGCTGGACTTGGTGGTTCAGCCTGTAATCCCAGCACTTTGGGTGGCCAAGGCAAGTGAATTGCCTGAGTTCGTGGATGTGAAACCAGCCCGGGCAACTTGGCGAGACCTCGTCTCTACAATAAATTAAAAAATTAGCTGGGCATGGTAGCGCATGCCTGTAGTTCCGGCTACTAGAAAGGCTAAGGTGGAAGGATCACAGGAGCCCAGCAGGTCAACGCTGGGTGGCTTTGAGTGTGCCACTGTGCTCCAGCCTGGGCCTAGATGATGATGTGAGACTCCAATTCAAAAAACAGAAGACTAAAAAGTGTGCACATCAATCTGGCCTTTAGCTTCTAACTAATGTGGAGATGACAAACACTTTGAAAAGAAAGTAATACGTTTGCTTTTACTGTTGGCAACACTGGGTCCATACAGATCACTCATTATTCTGAAATAAATTAAAATATCAAAAAGATGAATCCATGAAAAATATTGGAGATTTAACAAACTTTATTTTCAATCTGATGTGATACTCTAAGTCAGAGCATATCTCTGGAAATTATTGATTTCAAGAATAAGACTGACATTTTAGAAATATCTTTGGCATTCTTATTACAATAAATAACTCACTATATGTTGCAAGATTAGAATATATTAAAGGAAAAAACTAGCTGATATTAAAGGAAATGTGTGATATCATTAAATATAAGAGTTAATATTACTGCTTACTATAAGGCAGGCACTATTTCAAACACTTTTGTCTGTCAATTAATTTGATCATCACTGAAAATCTAAGGTCTTATTATTATTCTCTTTTATCACTGAGAAAGTTGAGACATTAAAGGTTAGCAATCTCCCCAGGATGCTGCAGCCAAAATTGGCAAAAAGCAAATTAAAACACACATTTTTTTTAGCCTAAAGTCCAGGATATTAAATATTTTATTGAGCACTAAGCTTGTTATACTTACAAATTACCATATAAAACATAAGATTGATTTCTTAAATTCACTAGTGACTATTTTATTGTTAAAATTTCAGGCAATATTAACAAAACTGATAACAAATATACAAATTATTCCCATTGGCAGACATTTTAAACTTCCTATTCATAGTGAGGTTATATCTTTAATAATCCATTAAGATATGGTAGATTTGCCATTCTTTTATGAAAGTTGTGAGAATTAATAGTAATAAATACAAATAAGATTACCCATAAAGTATTAGGGTACGAAATTACCTGTAAGATACTTTATTAAGCACTAAGAATAAACACAGAGTAAAAAATACAGTATACAATTTTTGCACAGCTATGTTTTCTTCTGGGTGAGCATTCGATTTTTGTTCATTGTTAAATAAATTTAAGCAGTTTCCACCCCACCTTTTTTTCCAATTCTCTGTCGCAACTAGTTTTTGTTGTTGTTGTTGTTTTTAAGTATCCATTTCCTGATCAGATCCATGACGATAGACACTGAGTCCATGGATAGTCCCAGGTACATAGGTCACAGATTGTGCCTAAGGGCAGTCTACCCAGCACTTGCTGTGCACAGGTGAAATGGGGAACTATCACCAAAAACATACTTCTCTGCAGCTAATGTGAATAAATAGTGCTAGTCAGTCACACAGCTCCTGGGAGACTCACTATTTAGAAGTACCACTCTTCAGGGAAGATTAATTGTCAGTTTGGCCATATATTTCAGTGGTATGTTTCCCTGCACTACCTGAAATTTTTATTTCTTTCTAGCACAACATATATATTCAGTACTAAATAAAATGACAGAATACCTTTGATAGTATGGTATACCATTCAGAAATTGCAAGTATGTTTCCAATAATAGATGGAAAACTTGTCTTTAGACATTTGAATTTTGGGGGCCAATTTGTTACACTAGGTTTTTGTTAGTGCATTGAGAAAACTTCTATATAAACCAAACGAACAAAAAACAATACTGAAATTGCTCTTTTGCTCTATATCCTGGGATATGAATATTTTTAGACTTATGCTATTATAATCATTTATTAACATAACCACGGTACAATAAAATTATAACTCAGCACCATCTCTCACAAAATAGTTACTATTATAGTTCTGTAAGCAGAAAGTGATTTTTAAGTAATTATAAGATTCTCTTTTATGATTTCAGGATGTGTTATTCAGATCAGGTGTCACTGTTTCTTCCAAATACATTCACATATAGAATAAATAAAACAGAGATTAATAATAGCAACACTGCTTTAATCATATTATCCAACATAATTGTACTGAATAATATTCAGTTGCTGCAGTTTCTTTTCATATCCCCATGGTAGCTTCTTTGAGAGATTCCATTTTAATTACTTGGGTTATTAATAATTTTTATTTTTATAATATAGAATTTAATAATTGAATTTATAATCTTTACTTGGAAATTATCCTATATATTTGATCCAGTGCTCTCATTTCACAGAATAATAAACTGAGAGCTAAGCATCTTAGTTTCTTATTTAAGAGGACGATTCTCAGTATATATATAACTATACCTATATTACTTGTCTATCATCTTCCCTCTCTCTTTCTCTTTCTCCTCCTCCTCCTCCTTCTTCATCTCTTTTTTTAAAGGCAAAATGTGTTCCATTATCATCCTCTAAGATGTAAGCATTTAGTCAATTTTCTAACTACTATTCTAATAACTGAGCTACTATTTTACATGAATGTTGAAAGAATTATAACTGATCCCTTGATTTCACTGCAGACCTTTTTAGAAGAAAACATGACTCAATATTTGTTATTAGAATTACAATTTCAAAGATAGAAATAAATGGTGTACATTGGACATTGCCTGATTCGTGGATATTTTAGATTTTTCATATTGTTTGAGGAAGTATCCAAGAGAGAGTTGTGGAAGATGGTAATTCTTTAGCAACATTGGAATGCCTTGTTGAATGTTCTTTTAATGTGTTTTTTGTGTTTACCTGATATTGTCTACAGAAGTTTCAATAAGTTTCTGGTCTGAGACCTATGTAGCTCACCATTTGGAAAAACAAAACAAAACAAGATATTAAGTTCAGTTCTCTCCCACAGCAATCTTTCTATACACTTTGGGGGAAAAAAACAAAAACAAGCAAATAACACTTTCTATCGAGTGGTTTTTACTCCTCTAGATTTTAAAAAGTCTTTTCAAATTTTGTCATCTCACCACTTACATACCTCTGTAAAGTACTCTTTAAAATCGTAGATAATTATGATATTATTTTAGAATTAATATGAACTCTACTAAGGTACAGCATATTTTATTTTATTTATGTTTTGACTTTTAAAAAATTTTTATTTTAAAGATGGGTACAATTCAGGGTTAGGTATGCAAATGGTCATTATACAGGTAAAGTTTGGGCCTAACTTTGGTCCCCACTTCAACTGGTTTGAGATCAGGTACCCTTATTGATGAAGTGTGTCCTCCCCTTCCTCCCCTGGAAGTTTTGCACTACTGCCAATCCCTTTTATATAGTATTATAATTGTTCAGGGCCCATTAATGAGTGAGAACATGTGGTATCCAGTTCTTTGTTTCTGTGATAGATCACTGAGTATTATAGACTCTAAATTCATCTAGGTGCTGCAAAGTTCATAATTTTGTCCTTCTTTATGACTGTGTAATATTCTATCATGTACATCTACTCCATTTTTTTAGTCCACTTTTGATTGGCACCATGATTGTCTTCATGTTTTTGCTATTGTGAATAATGCTGCAATAAACATGTGTGTGCAGTTATCTTTTTCAGAGTGATTTGGGTTCCTCTGGGTATATTTCCAGCAGGGGGATTGCAGAGTCATATGGAAGGTCGACTTTTAGATCTTTTAGGAATTGCCACACTGTTTTCCGTAGAGGCTGTACTAGTTTACACTTCTACCAACAGTGTGGAAGTGTTCCCTTTTCCTACATCCTTTCCAGCATCTGTTGTTTTTTGAATTACTGATGATGGTGGTTGTGATTGGAGTTGGGTGGTATTTCAGTGTGGTTTTAATTCCTAACCAGAGAAGTGAAAGAACTTTACAACGAAAACTACAAAAAACTGCTCAAATAAATCACAGATGACACAAATAAATGGAAAAATATTCCATGCTCATGGATTGGAAGAATCAACATTGTTAAGCTGTCCATCCTCCCCAAGGCAATCTGTAGGTTTAACTCAATACCCATTCAATTACCAGCATCAATCTTCTCAGACCTGGAAGTGGTGATACAGAAATTCATATGGAAACATAAATGACCATGAATAGCCAAAACAATCCTCAGCAGGAGAAACAAAGCCGAAGGTATCACACTTCCAAACTTTAAACTTTATTATAAAGCCACAATAATCGCAACAGCTTGGTACTGGTACAAAAACAAGCATATAGACCAATGGAACAAGATAGAGATTCTGGAAGTAAAACCTCAATTTCTCAAAACTCATCTTTGACAAAGCCTCCACTAATAACCACCGGGGAGAGGAGAACTTATTCAGTAAGTGGTGCTGGGAAGACTTGCTGACCACATGCAGAAGATTAAAACAAGCCCCAACCTATCACCATGCACAAAAATCAACTCTAAATGGATCAAAGACCTAAACATAAAGCCTCAAACTATAAGAACCTTAGAAAATGCAGGAGACACCTTGATGGAAATTGGAACTGGCAACCGATTTCTGATCAAACTTCCAAATGTCCATGCCATAAGAGATAAGATAGACAAGTGGGATCTCATTAAATTGAAAAGTCTCTACCAAGCAAAAGAAACCATCATGAGAATAGGAAGACAGCCCATAGAATGGGAAAAAATATTTGCCAACTATATGTCTGTCAAAGGCCTAACATCTAGGATCTATAAGGAACTCAAACATGCCAAAAAGTAAAAAAACCAAACAAAAAACAAAAAAACATAGCTCTAATAAAAAGTGGGAAAAACATAAGAATAGACACTTCACAAAAGAAGACATATGAGCAGCCAACAGATATGTGAATAAATGCTCAGTCTCACTATGATTGTTTTATAACAATCATACCTTTTTCACTTAAAATCAGTAGAGAAATTGCCACCTTATACCCTGTGTTCAATGGAACACAGTTTCTTTTCTGTCCTGCTCAAGACAAGGATCAAATGAACCACCAGTTTTAGCCCAGGATCAGCCACAGTGTCATATTGAGTCTATTGGTAAGACCTGTACTCTCCAGACAAAAACAGGTAGTGGGTAAGATCTTAGATTCCACACTGTGTTTATGAATACAAGGTTTTGCATTTGTTTTCTTATCTCATACCATCATTTTGTTGTCAGCAAAATACTGTCTTATTATTAATTTCTATTTGTTTTACTGTGTGTTCTAAACTTAAAATCTAACTTTCACTATTCCTCAGTTTCAGATTGCTGAATCCTTTCCAGAAACTCAAACAATGATTGTGGGCCTAGTTTACACAGATATGCCACTTGTTGTTAACCACTAAAAGTGAGCTTTTATCTTCTTTTAGTAGTAGAGCATTGGAGTCTGCTTCAACCATACTTACATTCAATTTGCATCTTAAGTAGCCTTGAACTATCTATACACATGGGGCCAAATCATTTCATCAGCCTTTAATCTATCTAGGCCAGATTCATTCTTAAATCTAATAGCAAATTAAAATCCTAGAATATCTAGGTTGACCTATCAGAATTACAATTAATTGCCTACAGTTATTGAAAAAATGTTATTCTACATTATTATGAAACTATTTTTAACCATTAATTTCAAGTTGTAAAACTGCCTCAGATCAAATAATGAGATGTGCTTGATAAATTAATAAGTTTTAAAGTTAATTATAATACTATTATATTGTCTTTTAGTGTTTCACATATATGTCTCCCAACCCTTCAAATTCAGTTCATATGTGTCCTGAGGGCACATACCGTGTCTTATACATTTTTGTGTCTTCAGAAATATCCAGTTAACTACCACATTGTAAAGATGGTAAAACTATGTTAGTTTAGTTCAAACTCTCTTTGCCTTTAGCTTTCTCGTCTTCTAGTATGGTGCTACGAATTAAACGTTTGGGTCTTCCCCCCACCTTTCAAATTGATAAACTGTAATTTCCAGTGTGATAGTATTTGAGGGGCAATTAGGTTTAGGTAAGATAATGAGGATGAAACTTTCATAATAATATTAGTGCCCTTAGAAGAAGAAGAATAGATTAGAGTGTTCTCTAGCTGATGTGTGAGGCTACAACAAAAAAGTGGTGTGAGGATACCAAAAAAAGGGATGTGTGAGGATACAACAAACCAGTAAGAGAGACCTCACCAGATAGAGACTCTGCTGATACCTTGATGTTGGACTTCCCAGCCTCCATATTGGTGAGAAATAAATGTTTGTTGCTTAAGGCATCCAGTTTACAGTATTTTGTTATACTTGCCCAAACTCACTAATATATGTGGTACTTGGTAGTAGAGGAGTACTTTTAAACTACAAACTGGCATAAGATAAATTTGTCACAGGTGAATGAAATTTCATAAGTTCAAATGAAGCTAAAAGATCAAGAGGTTGTCAGTTATAATGAATATAAAAATATAGGTAGAATACATAATAGGGAAATTGAAATTGCCTATCATTTTCTTCTTATTTATATTTAAAATTATTTTAACTTTAAAATACTTTGAAGCTAATCCATTTTTCTGCTTAATATAATTTAATAATGAATTTTTTTATTTCTAATATTTCCATAACTCTATTCTTCAATAGTATGCTTTGAATAACAAGTAATTTCTAATATCTATAGGCAACATCTTTATTCTCTTTTATGTTAGCTTTCCTAATACCCTTGAATCATATCCATTATGTGGAAGGTCAGGTAAAATGAAGTCACACTATTAATATAAAATGATTATCTTTATGTTTTTAATTATGCAATCTAATACTAAGTAGTAATCTATAGGATCAATATATCATGAAGGATAAAATTTTACTCACATACCTGCATGTGTAACATAATAGCATTTAAAATTAAGATAAATCAGATCATTTATGCCCAATGGACAATGAAAGAATTTCACAAAGCTAATTATTAACAGTAGAATTTTATCCTTGAATAATAGAGATAATTGCCAAGATTTTCCATTTTAATCTTGAATATGGAAACAAACCTAATAGTTATTAGCTTATTTTATTTTTTAAGGCAAGGTACTAAAGTATAATACTGTCTCTCAAATACAGTTTTATTTGGTTACCACATCATTTTGTGAGCTGCACATATATAGGGGTTGTTGCTTTCATTTTATAGTTGACATAAAGGTCCTAGCTGGCATAGTAGCTTATACATGTTAGTTATATTTACATTAATTGCAAAAGACTTTAGTATTCAAATGCATTTACAGTCTATCAGAGAGAATGAAGATTGTATATGACATCGATAATATTTACATGATAAGCAGTACAAATTGCTATGGTTTGAGAGTTTATCTCCCCCAAAATTTATGTCAAAACTTAACTTCTTTGGTAGTAGTATTGAGATACGGGTTTTTTTTTTTGGAAAACAATTACATCATGAGGAATCTGCCCTCACGAATGGATTAGTGTTTTATAAAAGAGCTGGAGAAGACTAGATTAGGCCCTTTTTGCTCTTCTGCCCTTCCAGCATGTGAGGACACCTAGAAAGCATCATCTATAAGAAATGAGCCATGACCAGACACTAAATTTGCTAATGTCTTCATTTTGAACTTCTCAGACTCCAGAACAATGAGAAATACATTGATGTTATTCATATACCACCCAGTCTCATTTATTTTGTTATAGCATTCAGAAATGACCAAGGCAAAGTTAATGAGCAATGTTATGTAAGACTAGAAGCAGTTGCTTTAGTCTTGTTAATAATTTTAAGTTTACCTAATAAGATACATGTAGTATACAGTGTTTTCTACAAAATAGTGAATCTACAAGTGTGTGGAACTGTTAGAAAATAGAGTTGTTGATATTCTGAACTTTTTTGCATATTTCAAACAAGGAGAGGTTCAATTATTAATTTTTCAGAGTCATATAATGCCATAAATTGCATGTAGAAATTACTTCCAAGGATATTGATATAGAAATCCATGAAGTCATGATAACATGAAAAAAAATTCTCCCACCTTTTTTTCTCACCTCAGCCATAACCATTTAGCCTTGATTTAGGTAGTCCTTTTATGCAGAAATTAATACAGACTATTCAGAGTGGCATAATAAAATGTTTAATGAGGCTGATGTGAGTGGATTGCCTGAGCCCGGGGGTTCGAGACCCGCCTGGGCAACTTGGCGAGACCTCATCTCTACAATAAATCAGAAACATTAGCCGGGCGTGGTAGCGCACGCCTGTAGTTCCAGCTACTTGGAAGGCTGAGCCGGAAGGATCGCCGGAGCCCAGCAGGTGGAGGCTGCAGTGGCCAGGAGCAGCCACTGCACTCCAGTCTGGGCGACCGAGTGAGACTCCACTCAAAAAAAAAAAAAAAGACTATCTGAAAAGCTAAAGTGACAACAGTGCCTGACTCACATAGATGTAAGAAAAGTGTTGGTCTCATTAGTGGTCAGAATGGAAAACCATATGAGCTAGGGTACTCAAAAGATATCAAGTATAACAAACATGAGTGACCTTGTGTCAAGGCATATCATAATCAAAATTCTCATAATAGTGATAAAGAGAATGTTTAGAGGTCATCAGAGGTAAAAGGTACTAGGTGTACAGAGAATCAGAGATAAGGGTGACAGCAGGTGTCTCATATGAAAAAAATGCATGTGAAAAAGTTTTAGACCAACAACTTCAAAATATTGAAAGAAGCACAAATAAATCTAGAATTTTATTTTCAGTAAAAATAACACTAAGAAAGAAGTCAAAATGAATATTATTCTGACAATAGAAAAACCGATAGAATTCTGAGTCAGCAGATCTACAAGAGGTGTTGCAAGAGGTGTTGAAGTACTTCGGGAAGAAGAAAAATGATAATCATAGGAAGTACAGATCTACATAAAAGAATAAAGAGCCCAGGTAAAATAATTTTTGTGAGTAAATATATGATATTTTTACAACATTTTTAAAGAGATAATTCACTCTTTAAGTAAAAAATAATAAAGATGTAGTGTAGAATTTACAATACATAAAAAAACAGCAATATCACAAAGTTTGAGTTTTTCATAAATGTTTTACCACTCTACATTCCTAACATCAGTCTGCCGGATTTCCCTTTTCACCATATCCTTACCAACACTTGTCTTTCATTAAGTAATAATAATAATGGCTATTTTAGCATGGATAAAGTGAGATCTCATTGTAGTTATGATTTGCATTTCCCTTATGATTACTGATGTTTATCACTCTTTGTGTGTCTTTTCTAAAGAAATATGTGTTCAGATTTTTTGCTCCTTTTTTAACTGGGTTAACTGCTTTGTTTTAATTTTTTGCTATTTGATTGCAAGAGATATTTATACATTAATATTATCCCTTACCAGATGTATAGTTTGCAAATGTTTTCTTACATTATACGTTATTTTTTCATTTTGTTGTTGTTTTTGTTGCTGTGCAGAAACTTTATTTAAATGTAATCCCATTTATTTATTTTTTGCTTTTGTTGCTTATGCTTTGGTATCCTACCGAAAAAAGTAATGCCAAGACCAAACTTCCAGAAGAATACTTAGGGGAAGAACTCCTTGAAGTTAGAGTACAACTTAACAAAACTAAAGATGGTTATAAAATGAAAGCATATTTTGACCCAAATTATAAGTTTAGTTTTTCAAAAACCTGAAATAGAATATCTTGTAAAATAGCCCTATTTAAACTTGGAAATCTCCAATCTCCACAGGTAAGGCCCCTCAGATCATTAAATAACTTTAACTCTTAACATTACCACTACTAAAATGATTTAATTGAATTCTACTCGTACACAATGAGCTCTTCCATTATAGAAAATTTTTACAGACTAAAACAGGGCCATCTTTAAGCTCAAAGAGACTTACTAAATACTATATTACTGAATAGAAACCAGGACTGGAACTATAAACAAGCTCTCATTTTTACAGCACCACAACAAATAACTCTTCAACAATTACAATATATACTTAATAGTACTGAAAGACTATACTTAGGAGAGCAATTAGATATGGGCATGATACTGTCTATGGTGAGATTAAAAAATGATGCAAAATCAGAGACTTTGGTTTCAAAATGGCAATGTAGAGGCAATCTGGCTTCACTTTATCCTCCACATAAAATCAAAAACAAATTACAGCACCAAGATTATCATCAGAAATAGCCTAGAACTCAAATGTGAGAATGAGAAAGTTCCCAGGCTTACGGAGAAATGAAAAAATGCTAAGCAGATGGTAAGATAATTGAACTTTCATATTCACAGTGCCGTCTCCCCGTTCTACCTGGAACTAAGTATTGAAAAAAATTTCCCCCTACTCACAATTTCTACACTGAAAAAGTTGACACTGAAGTGAAAGACCAGCTTTTTCACCATCTTGGGTTTTCTGACAAAACACCCATTGTTGCCTCAACTCATAGGATGCTTGAAGAAAGAGATATCCCTGATGACAGTCATAAATAAAGTGTGAAAACAGTACTATCATCCCCATCCCTGGTAAATCCAGTCTGTAACTTAACCAAATGAGGTGCCAAATCAGAGTAGGTGCAGCAAGACCACACCACAGTAGGTTTGTTTCCCAGATCCCCTGGGCAAAAAATCATAAACAGACTTCCCACATTACCAGGTTGTCCCCTTTAAAGCCTTCTTTATTTGAGATGGATGGCAAACTTGGGCTTAAAGTATCATCAAACACTGAAAAGGAGCCAATGACCTAGTGAAAAAATAATAAAATAAAAATAATCAACAGGTAAATTACAAAGAATTTTTAAACAATTATATTCAATAAACATAAAGTCAAACAGAGAAGATTAGAATAAATAACAAATTCTTCAATGCAAAATTTGTTGTATATCTGCAAGAAACAACAACAAATGCGAGGGAGCTATGATCTTCTAAAACAGACAAAGCAAAGAGTCAGTGACTGACCCAAGTCAGATAGAAGTATGTGAACGCTCTGACAAAGAATTCAAAATAGCAGTTTTAAGGAACCTCGGTGATCTTCAAGATCACATATCAAAAAAGCATTCAGAAACAGAGAGAGAGAGAGAGAGAAATAAAGAGATTAAAATAATAAAAAATATAGAAATTTTGGAATTGAGGAATATATTAGCTGAGCTGAAAAGTTTATTAGAGGCTTTCAACAGCAAAATATATGAAGCAGAGAAAATAATCAGTGAGGTTAGAAACAAACTATTTGAAAATACACAGGCAGAAGGGAAAAAAGAGAAAAGATAGAAAAGATATATAAAAAACATTAAAAAATTACTTCAAGAGACCAAATATAAAGATTGTTGGTGCTCAAATGGAGTTGAGCAAGAAGAAGGGATAGATATTCATTGAAATAATAGATAAACAAATAATAAGATACTTTCCAAAACTTGAGAAAGATACAAATATCCAAGTGCAGCAATGTCACAGAGCACCAGTTAATCCCAAATAAGACTATTTCAAGGCACATAATAATCAAACTCTTGATTATTATATGACAGGACAAACAGAGGCTCTCTAAAGCAGCAAGAATAAAAAAGTAAGCAACATATAATCAAGTTCTAGATAGTCTGGTCACAAACTTCTCAGTGGAAACCATACAGGTCAGGAGGGATTGGATGGCATATTAAAATTGTTGATAGAAAAGAACTGCCATTCAAGAATCCTATACCTAGCAAAATCCTCAAGTATGAAGGAGAGATAAAGTCTTTCCCAGGCAAACAGAAGCTGAGAGAATTTATCACCACCAGACCCATCTTACAAGAAATGCTAAAGGAAGTTCTTTGAAAGAAAAAAGTACAAATGTAAGAAAAAGACAATATTTAATGGTATACAACTCACTGGTAAAATGAAGTACATGAACAAATCCAGAATACTTTAACATTTATAATTGTGATGAGCAGTACACTACAACTCTAGTGTGAAGCCCCAAAGACAAATGATAAAAACTAATAATACATACAGCAATCTATTGAGACAATATGAAAATATGCAAATTGAGACCACATGAAGTAAAAATGTGAGAGAAATGGTGTTAAAGTAGAATTTTTTTCATTTTTCTTTGTTTCTATTATTTTTATGATCTAAGATAAATTTCTGTCTCTTTAAACTAACATGTATATGTATATTTATGATGTGTTAATAAAAAATTTAAAAGGATCAAAATGATTGATCATATTATAGATACAGGAGCTAAAATATGCCATTTGTAGATTGAAATGTAGGAGACCAAACCAACATAAATGTACTAGTGGATATATGTTTTATTTCTATAAAGATATGGAATAATATGTCACATGCATGTTTGGCATTCAAGAAGATTTAATTGACATCAAATAGCACTATTGACAAAAATATACAGTTAAATAGATTAGTCCCTAAAGTCTGAAACAAACTAAAACCTGCTCCTAACAATTTAACAGTTCTATTTGTACCTTGCAATAATTATTCTACAATAAACTTTTGTTATGGATAGTAGGCTTGGTGGGATATGTCTGTTATACATTGGAAACATTGCTTTAGAATATATAATGACTAATATTGACTCTGGTTAAAGCTTTAGAAATTTTTAAGAATACAATCAATGAATATTTATAATATATATGTATACTGAGATATGTAAGAACAATTTTGAATCAAAGCTTTAGATTACTAAGCTCCACATGTTGATTATAAATTAGGTATATTGGGAAATTTAATTAGAAAAATCTAAAATGAGAGGTGAAGAATATCTCAAATTATAAAGCACTTGGAAAAATAAGCTTCTACTACTAATCAACTATTTGTAAATTTGTTTATGTGAAGAATAATTCTTACATATAGTTAATCAAGAATCTACTTAAGTTGTATATCACTGGCGATATTTTCAAAAGTGATTCACCTTAAATTAATCTTTAAAAAAATTTTATACTATCTTAATATTAATTGTAGGCTTATTATATATGCTGATTTGAAATTGTAATTATGTAGAAAATTAAGAACACCTCAGAGAAAAATCAACACTGCAATTCAAAATTATAGAAAATCTGAAACTATAAAATAATATCAAAAGGGGGAATAATTGTGTGAAAGATTAACTTAATCTAATTTTACTGAGTAATGGTGAAGGAAATGAAAAAAATCTGTATGCTAGCTGTACTGTAAGGAACTACCATTGAAGGTACTAATAAAGAATTATGAAGAACACAAGGTCAGAGTAAGCCTGAAAATGAATGATAAAAATAGAACATTGGAATAAAATCAATGTAACTGTTAATACATATGGAATGTCTGCTTATTGTTTTCTAAAAGTAGGATTAAGTATAACTGTAACTTTAATTCCATATACATAGAGTAGAAAATATAGCTTTGTGACCAGATTTGAACTGTATTAATTTGCTAGTGCTACCATAACAAACTATCACAAAATTTGGTAGCTTATAACAATCAAAATTTGTATCAAAGATCTGAGCTAGAAATAGGTGGGCTAAGAGAGAGAATCTGTTCTATTGTTCTATCCCAGCTCAATAAAAATGAATGAACTCTTACTACATGCAAAAATATAGATGAATCTCAAAATAATTGTGCTGAATGAAACTAGACAGACAAGTGCACATACTGAATGTGATCTTTTTTTTTGTGAAATACCAGAGGTTGCAAACTAATCTATAGTAATAGAAAGCAGATCAGTAGTTACCCAAAAATAATAATGGTACAGGGAGAATCTAGAAAGGAGGAGAAAAAAAGAAATACAAGAAAATATTTGTGAATGATTCTCAATATTATGTTTGTGTTGATGTTTCACAGATATATTTATTACCAAAAAAAATCAAATAATAACCTTCAAATATGTGCTCTTTATTTTAAGTCACTTATATCTTAGCCAACCATTAATGAAATTTTGATACAGATTAAGCATAAATTAATATCATCAATATAATCAATCATAAAACTTTGATTTATCTTGAAGTTTAAAAAATAAAAGCAAATCAAATAAAATTTATTATTAACAAGAGACTGAGTTTGAAGCAAAAATACACTATGAATTTTAAAATCCTTCATAACTATTAGTAATTTCATTTATAATTATATTTATTTTTATTTATATATTATTTATTGTATTTATTTTTATTAGTAATAATTTTGTTATTCAAGTACAAACAGACTTGTTACATTTTAGGATACCATTACTTTTTTTTGCTTTTAAGCTAAGTGTTCTAGTTTATTTTCAATTTCTTGACTTTTTAAATTTATTTCTTAATTGATGAATAAAAGTTGCATGTAATGATAATATACAACACAATGTTTTGATATATATATTGGTTAACTTGAAATACCATGCCTGGCCTGTAATTCCAGATATTTCTTCATAAAGATTTTAAATATTTTAGGTACATGCCCAACAGTAGAATCTCTGAGTCAGAAAATAGATCTATTTTTTTAATTGTTGTTTATTGAGGTACTTCCATACTATTTTCCAAAATGGCTGTGCTAAATTACACTCTTACCAACAGTGTATTAGTGTTCCCTTTTCTCCACCTCTGCAGCTACACTTGTCTTTCATTTTTTCCAATAATGTTAACACACTTTAAAAGTTGTGAAATGATATTGCATTATGGTCTTAACTTACATTTCCTTGATGATTATTTATGGTGATCACCTTTTTATATATCTGTTGACCATTTGTCTTATGTTTAGAAATGTCTTTTCAGGTCTTTTGCCTATTTATTGAGCAAGTTAATTCTTTTTTCACTACTGAGTTGGTTGAATTCCTTATATGTGTTAGTATAGTTTGCAAATATATTATTCTACTTGGACATTGTCTCTTTACTCTGTTGATTATTTCCTTTGCTGTACAGCATATTTTTAGTTTGATGCAATATCATTTTTCTATTTTTGCTTTTGGTGCCTGTGCTTTTAGGGTCATGAAATTCTTGCCAAGACCAATGTCATAAAGATTTTTCCCTATGTTTTCTCCTAGTAGATTTACAGTTTCTGGTCTTATATTTAAGTCTTCAACTCATTTTCTGTAGTTTTTTTAAAATGTAGTATGAGATGAGGGCTTGATGATATACTTTGGTATGTTTCTATGCAATTTTCTTAGTATCATTGATTAAAGAGATTTTCTTTTTTTTATTGTATGCTTTGACATCTTTGTCAAAAGTCCATTACCCAGAAATGTGTGGATTTATTTCTGGGTTCTCTATTCTGTGTCATTGGGCTTTGGGTCTGTTTTTATGCCAGTATCATAGCATACTTGGTTTCTTTATAAATAGTCATTTTATTGTGTATTTGGGAAATTTTTAGTTTTAATGTTTTTGGGATATTTACATGCATACATTATGTATGATGATATTCATACTGAACGTGAAAAGTTGAAACAACTTGCTTTTTCAAAAGGTAATGGTCTTTTGCTCAAAAATATATTTCGTCAGTACAAAATAAATGTTTTCTCAAATAAAGAGCTATAAAAATGGTTGGAAATAATGCCTTCCTCATTAATTTTGAATTCAAGAAGTTAAACAATATATTATCTTCCTGGAGTTGTATTAACATTTTAACACTCACTACATAAATATTTTGTTTAAATGTTATATTAGTAAAGTCAGTAATATTCATGAATGTGAGAAATGAAGTTAAGCATTATAATACAGTTAAGATCAATATCATATTACCATTTCTGAGAAAATGGCTCTGCTAAGGAAAATGCTTTCCCGAAGTAAGTCTGCAATACATATTTAGCATGCAATATTGTTCCCATATTTTACAGTCATTGATGTTGAGATGTCAAAAGAAACAAGCATTCTATGTATCAACAATGACTTGAACAAAACAGTTAGGAAAAACCAAGCACAGAATGACACTATTCTGAAATGTTGTTCAATAAAAACTTACTCACTCTTGTTAAGCACATAAAAGTTATCTATTTCACCAACCAGAGAGTGCTATAATTCACCATGGAAAGAGTAAATGAATTCTTATTTATTCTATTTTATGACAAATTTTCAGAACAATGGATTTGGATAACTTTAATAGACACCTCTAACGATAACATTTAAGTGATTACCCCCCATTACCTGGAGGATATAACTATGGAATTCTGACTTTATTATTTATCCAAAGTATTAAAGTTGCCACAATAATTTTTATTATGACTCCCAGGTTTTGTTTTTTATTTTTTGGTGCAATCAAGATCTGTAGTTTAGGTAGTACTATTACTACTGAGATTTGCCAAATTTGGCATAGATGTAAATAGATATGGATATGGATATAAATGTAGCTATTACTATGAATTTGGATAGGAATATGATTTATACATATGTATATATACACACATAATTTGCATTTAAAATATAGAAAGTTATAAGAAATATGAATTATAATTATTGCATATTAAAATATTAAAGAATATATGTGTATATACTCATAGATTTACAATTTGTATTATACCTATTTTATCACTATTCACTGTAATATTATTCATGTGTGCATGCACACACAAATACTGAAGGTGGCATACCATATATAATACTCTACCCCTAGTTTTTTTCATGAAACAATAGACCTCAGGGATGATGTTTTAATAGCACATAAAGACTTTACTGACTTTTTTAGGTATACATAGAATTTCATTGCATGGATAGTCCATAGTGTATTCAGTTATCTCCATTAATAGGCATGGATAAACTTCAAAATATTAATATAAAGTGACCTAAAAGAAATGAGTAGAAAGAAAAAAGATAACGTCATTATGACTATCTTTTGGAAGAATATTTTGTATTTGTTGAGATATATTCTTTAGATTTCTAAGCTGGGCTCGGTGGCTCAGCCTGTAATCCCGCGCCTTTGGGAGGCTGAGGTGAGTGGATTGCCTGAGCCCGCGGGTTCGAGAGCCGCCTGGGCGGCGAGACCTCATCTCTACAATAAATCAAAAAATCAGTCGGGCGTGGTAGCACATGCCTGTAATTCCGGCTACTTGGAAGGCTGAGGCGGAAGGATCGCTGGAGCCCAGCGGGTCGAGGCTGCAGTGGCCGGGAGCGGCCACTGCACTCCAGTCTGGGCGACAGAGTGAGACTCCAACTCAAAAAAAAAAAAAAAAAAAGATTTCTAGATGTGGTACAGGCATATGTAATTTTGTAATACATTGACAAATTAACTTCCACAGTACTATGTCATTTTGCATTTGAACCAACGATATATAAAAATCTGTTTTTAATACTGCCATGCTGACAGTTTGTGTATTCAAACTTTTAGATTTTCTTCTGTAATTCAATATTTGAAAATTAATATTTCATTTTAGTTTACTTTTTACTTATAGTAAGTAAATATATTTTAAAATGTTTGAGGACTGTTTGCAAACATTAAAATACAGTAAAAGGTAAATTCATTTTCAGAAAAAAAAATTTTATAACTTCAGTAATTCATAATTGGAAAAAAATTGTAAATTAATTGAAAAATGACAGCAATGTTCAAGCTATTGAAAAGTAAGATTTTTATACTAATCGTAGCATTTAATTTCAAGTCTTTTATTTTCAGAGATCTCGAAATCCATTGCTGAAAGATACTTTGTCGATCATCTCATTCATAATTCTAAATCCTGGGTGCTCACAGTCATCATTGAAATTTTAAGAAGCATTAGGGTCAGGACCTTGTCACAGAAAATTTGTATGAAGTATTTCTGGAGTGTTGTATAATTGACACACAGTAAATTACATGTATTTAAAGGCCATCGTGAATTAAGTTTTGAGTACACTACATCCACACACATGATACATTATGTTTCCATGGCAAATAATTTCCCATTCTTTCATTTTCAACCCTTCTATATCTTTATATTTTAAATGTATCTGTAGTTAACATCATCTATTTAAGTCAAGATTTTTTGTCTGGTTTGGAAACAACTTTATGTTTGGAGCTTTTACTCGTTAAAGTTATATTGATACAGTTGAGATTTTTTGGCTATCTTCTAATTATTTTCTTTTTTTCTTTTATTCTTTGCTTTTTTTTCTTCTACTTATTATCTTTTAGGTCACTCTCATATTTTAGTATTGCATATTTCAGTATATATTCTTTCTCTTCTTCTGGTTGTTAAGCTTTATCTCTTTATGTTGTTATTTAGTAAGTGTTATAGAGAATACACTGTGCATTCTTAACTTGTTGTGTCCTCCTTACATCAATCTTATAAATCTCAAATAATTTATATCAGATGATAAATTCGCTTTTATCAATACTCTCAGCTGTATTTTGTGCTATTTTTGTCAAATACTTAACATTTTTTAGGAATGCTAGGAACCCAACCATACTTTATTATATTTTTGCCTTTGAAAGGTGATTATTAAATAATTTTAATTGATTTTTTAAAAATTTATCTATATATTTACCATTTCCAGTAGTGTTTCTTTCATGCTGTAGATCTGATCGCTCATATGAGCCGATTTCCATTAAATATAAAGAATTTTTGTCTATCATTTCTTGTAATATACTCAGAAATCTCTTCTTTGAGAAATCTTTGTTTGAACTTTAACTTTAAATGATTATTTTGCTGGATCTAGAATTCTAGATTGATGATTTTTATTTTTCCCTTTTTAGCGCATTAAAAATATTGCTTTACTATCTTCTGCACTATTTTTATGGTGAAAAATCAGTCATCAATATTAATTTTAATCTGCTATATGTAATGTATTTTTCTTTATCTGCTTTAAATTCTCTATATTTTCATTTTATGCCATTTTAAATACAACATTCTTAGTTCTGCTTTTCTTTATATTTATACTGCTTGTGGTTTACTGTGATCTCTGAACAGGTAGTTGAATTATTGTTTGTGCTTTAAAAACATTAGAAAAAGGCCCTCAGTTTTAAGTGTTCTTCTATCTTATTTTTTCTTCTCTGGGCTTCTGTTTGGGTAGTTTTTATTGCTTTGTCTTCATTCCTACTGATCTTCTATTTTGTCCACTCTACTGCTTATCCAGTCACTGAAATAGTGTGTGTGTACATGTGTATGTATTTGTGCTTGGTATTGTAATTCTCATTTCCAAGATTCTATTATATGTTTCCATTAAAGGGTCCATAAATCTCCTGAAATTTTTCATCTACTGACTTATGTCAATACTTTCTTGTAGATTCTCTAATGTATTCATCATAGTAATTTTAAATTCATTGTTGGCTAATGCCAACACATAGGTATATATTGACTATATATTCCTTGATATTGATCATATTTTCTTATAGTTTTATATGTCTACTAATTTGTATTGTGATCTGAAAATTGTCAATCATATATTGTTGGGAAACATGAATTATTTTATCTTCTTCCTGGAAGGTTTGAGTTGTGTTCTAGCATACAGATAAATGGTTACAAGAACATCTTGATGTTATGGATGATTATTTCTAGCATTTAATGTGAGCTTTGTCTTTAGTTATTGGATGCATTTCAAATTTCTAGTATATGACCTTTTGGAGTTTTAATTGAGTCTTAGGGACTTTTTATAAGTCCATTCAAATTGGAAGGACTACATTCTCAAATTCTATCACTAGTGTCGCATAGTTGTTGAAATATCTGCTAAGAAGTTTTAGTCTTCTAATTATAGTATTTACTTAATATTTTTTCAGAGTGTCTCCCTGCAAAATTGTGTTTTAGGTGTCAAGAAGGATATGTGGTGTATTACTACGCAGATTTTTGGACTCCCACCTTTGTGACTTCCTGCTTTCCAGTTAAGCTTGCATCCTTAAACTCTAATCTGTCTCCTCAGTCTCAAGTAACTTTCACTCTCTTCTTGAGCCTTGTCTCTGAAACACCCTAAAAATTGAAGTATGCCTTCAGAAAAAAAGGTGGATGAATGTGGATTTCATCCATAACATTTACCTCCTCTCAGGGGTCATAGTCCCTCCTGGTTCTGCTTTTGGTCCCTCTCTGGTGCCTTCAAATTTTTTTGTTTTATGAATTTTTAAAATTTGGGAAAGTTTCTAAATGATAGTTTTTATTAGCAGAGAAACAGGTTAGTTAGTCCGATGACAGTTATTCTATTATAACTATAAATTGCGACCCAAAGACATTTTACTAATGATACTACTCATCATTTTTTGAGACACAACATTTTAAAACTCTCACATGTATTTTACCAAGAAGAATTGACATTTACAAGGATAAAAACGACCCCCCCACACCCAAATAAAAGCTAAATCATCTTTATGGAAAGGCACATTTGTTTTCTGACTATAGTTTTCCTTAAGAGTGAAATAATATTACTATTGTCAGTAATAATAAGAACACAAGTAATAGTCTTAGATTATTCTGTCACCAGAGAAAGCATACACATTTGTGGATCTTAGCACACTGAAAATTATTCAGAGGATTATGATAGCGAGAAAATGACAAAACTCTCTGATGGGGAGGTCAGCATAGAACATGACAGAATAGAGACTGGGAAACTCTAACCTACTTCCATTCTCATTCCCAAGCTCTCTGTAATGGCTACTTCATTTTCAGACCCTACAGAAGTCAAGTTATGGTAGCCAAGATGATGCCTGAGGTTAAGTTTCTGCCAATTTAGTAGAATGGGGACTTGGTGACCATTTTAGATTAAGTTAAATACATAAAGAAAAATTTCATGCAGAAATCATTTCCTTGATTAAGATTTATGCTTGATAAAAGAATCTGGAAAGGATGGCACAATAAGCATTCTAAAATATCTCAGACTAATCTAGACTGGCTGGATAAAAGCAATGTTGGTGTTGAATTGTTAGTTTGGTATGTAGATTTGGGGGAGGGACAAAAAAAAATCCCCAGAAATGTATTTATAAAAATGTGTGTATTTTTCCTACATTTTAAACTTCAGTCACCTTCAAAGTACTCTCTGTTTGATGCCATACTCCTATTAGAATGCTTTTTCCAGTGCTCAAAACAGTTTTTGAACTAGTCAATTTTGATGCCTTTTAGTGCTTCTGCCAGTTTTTTTGTTTCACCTTTTCCACATCAGCAAAACGTATATCTTTGAAAATTTTTTTCATCTGAGAAAACCAAAAAAAGTGAAATATGGTGAGTAGGGAGAGTAGGGCATGGTAGTCATGCCATTTTTCAGTTAAAAATTGGAGAACACTCAGCAAGGTGTGGGTAGGTGCACTTGCAAATCATCCATCATGAAATGAGCAAACACGTTAAAAGAATCTTAATTTAAAAAAAAATTACCTGAAACCAAGCGCTGTCTCTGACAACAACGCCAGTTAGTACACTGATGAATGCGGATAGGTTGCTAAAATACTTATATAGCCAAGGAAGCCTGTATTACACGGGGCTCAACCACCAAAAGATAATTTCATTTTTTCAGGGCGGAGGGGGAAATCTTTATTTGTATATATGTATGATAGTTTGTTTTGGACTTGTAAATCATACAGATAAATACCAGAGGCAAGAAAAAGAGCAAAACAAGGATATAAGAAGAAAAAAGTTTTAAGTAAAGACAATAGATAAAACCTTTACCCAGCAATATATCTTTGTCTTATCAGGGATAGGTAAGGAATAGCATATAGGGCAAGAAGTTGGACAGTGGCATGAAGAAGTTAAAAACATACCTCTTTAACTTTAGAATATTTTATATGCTAAGTCTGACCCCTAAATACAGAAAATATCTATTTTAACCTTGTAGTATGCAAGTGCATAGTTTGAAGAAATCTTTCAAGAACTAGAAATGTCTTACACATCAATTCCAAAACACTGGAAAAAACAAAAACAGGGTGAAAGAGGAAAATTAAGGGCAAATTTTGGCAGATCATCTTCACTGAAGGGGTGCTTAAATGATAAAAAAAAAAAAATCAATCCAAGTTTGCCAATTATGAGATTTCTTAGAATTTGCATCCTTATCCTCTTTTATGAATTTTGTCATAATACTTTTTATCTTCAATTTCAGTAAAAAAAAGTTTAAAAATTTTTTCCTTACAAAAACTCAAAAGAGCTTGGCAAATGAATTTATTGTCATAAATATCTTTCATTTGGGAATGTAATTTGATATTTTAAAAATGGAGGGGGGCACAAAAGAAGTTCTATGTCTCCATGTTTCATGTTTCAGAAATATTTGATTAGTGTAGAGCTAGTTGGCCTATTGAGCACAATGATGTTTGTGAATGCAAATTCTAGGATTTTATCAACTAATCCTATTTGTTTATTTATTATTATTTTATAATCTTAGTAGAAAGCACTGAAGTCCAGAAGTTTGGAGAATTTGCTGATAATTTTGGCTTACTACAAATGAATTATGTTGCGTTAAACAAATGTTTTTTAAGTTCTTTATTCAGTATTTACTGAGCATTGATTATGCTGACTAATTTTACTGATTATTCTCAATTTTAATTTTGTCCTATAATTAAAATATCAAATATTTACCAGTAAAATGGGACCATGTAATAGAGAAAAATAATGAGGATTTCAGAATTAGAACAGAAGGTATTGAAATAAAGAGAATACAAAGAGCTGAATTTTCACTGGAGACCTAACCTAGTAAACAAAAGTAAGAAAGGCAAACAAGACCTCAAACTGTGTCAGTTACTCTTAAATTGCCAAAAGGAATCAGAAATACCAAAGAGAAGAACAAAGGTATTTGGTCATGACTGCAGAAAAAAAAATGTCTTAGAAAATTCAATTGGACAGTTGTTATCAACCGGGGCATGGCCGTTTTTTCTGTGTCTTGTGTGGAATTTAAAATGGGAGTATATGCAATGTTTAATCATTCTGGAGTTGAATACACAGGCTTGTAGAAGAGGTATATACCTCAAAACAAAACAAAGCAAAAAACTGCTGCACATTAAAGAATGCCACAACAGAATAGTCGAACTGCAGTGAGAACAGATACAAGGGAAAAGCTAATCCTTAAATACTAAGATAAAATGCAACATCTAAGTCACTGTTTGAGTAAATAGTGTGTTGAAAACCATGGAAAAGGCTTTTTTCAGAGCCTCGCATATTAAAGTGTGGTCAGAATGAATGCCACAAGAGAAGAAAATACTTGCAATGTAAGTTGCGATAGTCTGTGAAGGGCCTTGAATGTATATAGGGGCTGGCTGTCACACTGCTCTGATGACTCAGGAAAACATGCTAAACTCACTCTGGAAGGTAGTCATATCTTCTATATTGGAGGTACTGATTACATACATGCTTGAGATTGTCTGTATGGAATAGTACTGATTCGTTGGAGCAGAGGTCTTTCTAAATAGAGTGACTCATAGGTAAGTCACTCCATCAGAATCATTTATGTGTTTGTATTACCAGTTAGTATTGGCAGTATTGACACAACTTCCACACAGCTCCACCATGCTGAAGAAGAGATTGGTGTGATCAAGCACCATGTGGTAACTTTGTAAACTCACGCTCTACCTTCTGTTTGTTCTATTTTCATCTCCCACCCCCTATGGTCTAGTTTATCTATTCAGTGAGAAGAAGTACAAAACTTTTTTTTTTAGTTTTCGTTTGACATTGAATCTTTGTATCTGAAAACTTTAAAAAAAGCACTTGTGCTTAAGAGTCAAATATTCATATCTTTTATTTCTCTTTCTGTATTGATTGACTCAAGACTATTTCATATTGTCTTTCTTGTCTGTTTCAAGATACTATTTCAAAACACATAAAAGTACTTGAAACATATAAAATCCATCACAGAAATCCGATTATTTTTCACAGCACTACTTTTATATATAATCAACTTTCATGATGCTGATAAATAAGAACAATTAAAGAGTTCATGTTCATAATGTATCGAATGCATCTGTTGTCAGTGTATTAATGGTTCAAAAGAGGAGAACTTTTCAGTGCAGTTCCCCACCACAAATTGTTTATTTCCATACAAAGGGATATAAAACATCCTTTAATCCCTCACAAGTATTCCGAAAATAAGAAATAACTTATAAAGTGTAGATACAGAGATCTATAGGGCTAAGCAAATATGCAGGGCAACACACAAACAACTAGTCAATATATTTCAGAAGATACTGTGAAAATAAGTAGACAAATCCTGGAGATATGGTAAAGGAAGCTTATAATGAGGAAGGAAAAGTAGAGAGTAGAGTTAATTCCTCTTAACCTTTATCATAGAAGTCCAAGGGAGACATATTATCCATTGAAGTCAAGCGAAATTAAATATTTTACTTAAGATCTCACAGCTGGTAATTGATTAAGCTAAAATATAAAACCAAGCGTCTTTACTAACCACACTCAATTTCAATTTCAGGGAAGAAAATTTGGCAAAAAAATGCTAAAGGCAAAAGAGAATCTTAACAAAACCACATAAATAGGAATGCAAACTAGTCCAGGATAAAGATTTATCTTAGCCACATTCTGTAAGAGTTCTTTCTTGTTTCTAACAGGGAGAAGATGATTAAGAAATAATATAATTCAGCTACATATGCATAAAACTAAGATGTTTCATCAATTCATGTATTTATGATTAGGTTTGTTATCCAGCAAAGTTCACATGGTCTTTATTTCTTATTGAAGGCTTAAATAATCTCTTTTTTTAAAAAAGAAATTTATGAAATGGAATGATACCTAGACAAGATGGAATGATGGAGTGCTCCTGAAAATGACAAGTATTTTGTTAGGCAATCAGTTTTTTAAAAATAAGATACCTTAATGTGTCTTTTTTTTTCTGTCAGTGTCTGCTACATATCACATAGTTGCAATTTTTAATGTGTTTTTTTTTTTTCCTCCAAAGTTTCTTGGAAAGTAGATTTTAGAAAGTAGAAAATATTTCCCCATTGTAGTAATGTTATTAAGAGTATCCATGACAATCTAGGTCCCAAAACATTACTTAATTCAAAATGCAACAATAAAACCTAATAGAAAACAACTCTTTTGCAATATCACTAATTAGTCAAAACAATAAAATATAAAAACTCATTTTAAACTTATCTTACTACTGATGTGCAATGATTAGCAGACCCTATTATGAAAAGAATAAAAAGACAAAAGAAACATTGTTTCTTAGGGAGAATTTGGAGCATTTTCAAGCTCTTTAATATATTACTACTACTATTATTAATTATTTTGCTTTCTGGATTCAAGTTTGAAAAGTTTTAAAAAACAATAATTGCTTATTTTAAGCTGCATTGTAATAGATCATGATGTTTGAAACATTCATAAGACTTTAACAGAATTATTTGACAGCTTCTAACATGACTAAGATTGTTGAGTAATCCATGCTATTGCACTCAAAATAGAAATAACACCTGGGTAGAAATAGTACCTGAAACAAAGAAAAAAATAGTTGAGAAAATGTTCTTAGATTCTGTAATGAGTAGAGAGAAATTTTTTTCTGTGCTAGGAGCTTTCCTGGCATCTGCTCCTAAATCTTTACTAATTAGAATAGTGAGTCAATGTGGAAAGGAAAGCAGTAAGACAGTAATGTTTTCAGTTTGAATTTTATCAGATAAGAAACACAGATGATAGAGGGGAGTAAGTTTTCTCTTATCACTCAGCTTGTGAGAAAAACCTATTTCTATGAACAGACACTAAATAGCAATAACATTTACAGATTAGACTCACAGATTTTCTTATTTCTAAATGCTAAAATTCCAAGGAGTTTTCTATAGCGGTTTGGAGCCAACATTCCTTTCCATGAATCATATCACCCTCTCATGGAATTGAGAAAAATGTGTTTCATTTTAAAGCAGGCCCACAAAGATTCAGAAATAATAGGAGATTACTAACTTCTTTTTCACATTCTCCTCTAACTACTTACTTACAGACTAAGGCAAGATTTTGACTTTTAAGGATCATTGTTCACTGAAAGAATTCAGTATCTGTCTCAAAGGGAAAGAATCTGCTATGTTCGGGGACTCCTGTAACTGATGTTTTTGTCGTTTCATTTGTTTTTGTGTTAACAGAACCATCCTTCTTAGACGGAACTCAAAAGCAGATTCTCTTTATGTCATTCTTCTCACATCTCTCAGTTGTACATTAAAATGGCAGTTTTTGGAGCTAAATTAGTTGTGTGATAACTTGTACCATTTATTTACATGAAAACTACAGAGCTGTGGTGGGGGGGAGATTTCTTCCCCCTTTCATCTACCTCTTTGTTCAGAGGAGCAGGAACAGTGATACAGGACAGAAATGCATACCTTCCATTTGGGAATCCCAAAATTCAACCAAAAAAGTCTTTTTTGCAGAATAGGAGAAATAGGCAAATGTGATCCTTCTCGTCAGCCCATTCATTTATATTGTAAGTTTAGGATTAAAATTCTGATTAGTTAGCTGGAGCATACATCTATTTTTCATGCCCTTGTTCCTCTGTATAATTCTTCCTTGGATAAGTAGAATGAGTATCATCATAATCTATGTTTAATTGAGTATTAAATTGGGTGATTAATTTGCCTCAGTTTTCCAAGGACTTGCTTGGTTTTAACATTGGAATTCCTCAAACTTAGACAAACCAACAGTTCATCAGCCTAATATCAACAATCTTCTATAATGACCATCTGTCCTATCCCTCTACTTAGACTTAGCAAAAAAAAAAAAATTACTGTGCATGTTAAAAATATGCATTGATTCTGGTTCTGGGACAGATGGTGTGAACAGAACTCTAGAACTCTACCTTATTTTTCCCACTAACTACGATTAATAAAACTGGACTAAAACATGTAAACCAACTAACATAATATTCTGATGATAGATAAAAGCAGATAGAATGAATAAGAACCTCAGTACTTAAGGAACAACTTAGCAGTGAGTCTATTAAATAATTAATTCACTGATTAATTATATTTTGCCTCCTATTTATCTTCCTCTAGGTGCTGGCGCAACCAGAAAACCTGAACTACCAATTAAAAAAAGATGAAAACACTTATAAATTAACTCTCTAGCCAGAGAATTAGTTTCTTGCAAGACAGAACCTTATTGAATTTATTTGCTGTAATGGGTGTGTACCCAAAATGCAAAGGTGCTCCACCCCATACTTAATAGCCTATAGATGTCAAACACCATAGGATGAAGCCCAATGAACTCTCTTTGACCAATACTGAATGCCAGTATAAAGATACACTTCCCTCCTTATCACCACTGGAGATAACAGAGCCCTTAAGATGAAACTCTCTCTTGACCCCTCCTTCTCTCCATCTACCAAGGCAGTACTGGGAAAGAGAAAAAGACCTGCTCACTCCCAACCAGTAAAATGGTAATAAACACTGGGGAACAGAATCCTGGCAAGAATGAAGTAAAGCTAAAACCCCAAGTTTCTAGACAAAATCTCAGGAAGGAAATCATTGGGAAATATGGACAAAGTTTGAGGAGAATCACAAGGGGGTGGGAGGGGGTGGAGATAGGATGCTTTCAATTTAAAGCCTTTGCCTCAAGACCTATGTTCATCCTATAGTTGCACATGTGCAAAACTGACTTGAATTAGGATATAAAAGATTTTGAATGTTGAAATACTGTTTAAAACCAATGGTCAGATTTCAGATTGGGTAATATGAAATAAGGGGTGCATCAAAATACCACTGCAATGTCTTTGAAAACTTAATAGACATCAAAACTGCAACTAGCAGAAAATTGTTAAGCACATTTAGTCTACACCATACCAGATTGCTGTTTACTATTAATAAAATAACAACAGCAAAAATCAATATTATCCAGGTGATTTTAACAGGATTCAGAGTTACATGTCATAGTATTCCAAAAGATAAGGACACATACTAAAATCTTCTTAAACATACAGAGAATAAAAACTGTAAACGATTGTCAACTGAGAAGGCAGTCAACAAATGTTAACCTCAATATAGCTCAAATACTGAAAATATAAAGCAATGATTTGGAAAAACCTGGAACAATGAACTTTAGAGTTTTGTGAAATAATGAACAAATCTAATATTCATAGGAATTTCAGAAAAAGAGAGTGCGATTGCAGCAGAAGAAAATGAAGAAAAAACTGAAAACATTTCTAATTTGGTTATAAATATAAATTTACAAACCTAAAAATACAGTGAACCCCAAGCAATATCTGCTTAAAAAGTCCCAAAACAAGGCAGATCGTAATCAAATATCTAAAATAAAAAATAAAAATGAAGATCTTATTAGCATCCAGAGAAAAACAAAAAAATATATATAGGGAAACAAAGATTTGAACGATAACAATTTTCTCATAAGAAGCCATTGAGAATATTTGTATACTTAACCCTGAATTGTACCTCACAATTTAAAAAATAAATTAAAAAATATTTTTTATAAAGTAGCCATTGAGTTAAGAACACAGTGAAATAACTTTTTTCAAGGCCTACAAGAGAAGAATTTTCAACCTTAAATGTTATACCCTGTACAATATTATTTATAAACATAAGAAAAAGATAACGCATTCTCAAATGGAAAATAACTAAGACGTTTTATAGCCTGCAGTAGTACTTTTTTAAAAAAATGCTCATGGAAATTTCTCCAGTGAATATAAAAGGATAGAACAGAGTCCTGGAGTGACAGGAATGAGTGAAAAATAATATAAATATTAAATCACTGGGTAAATAAAGTGGATTATTTTTCAAATCTGAAGTTTAAAAAAATATGTAAATCAATTGAAAGCAAAATTATAATTTTGCTTAATATTTTCAATATATGTAGTTATAATAAATATAAAATTATAATATGGGGGAAGGGCAAAGTGACCTATGTGGTTGTAAAGATTATGAATTTTACTGAAAGGAGCAAAACATTATAATTCCCAAATCAGTCACTAAAACAAAACTTTCAAAATATGCAGTCAGAAAGTCAATAGAAAAAGCAACATGGAATTCTGAAAAAATATACAACATTTTTTTAATGTAGCTAATTATTTTATTTTATTTATTATTGTTTTTTAGTTAGAGCCTCACTCTTGTCACCCAGGCTGGAGTGCAGTGGCACACTCACGGCCATCACAGCCTCCACCTGCTGGGCTATGGTGATCCTTCCACCTCAGCCTTCCAAGTAGATTGAACTACAGACGCACGTCATCACGCCTGGTTAGTTTTTGTGATTTATTGTAGAGGCGAGGTCTCACCAAGTTGCCCAGGTTGGTCTTGAACCCCTGGGCTCAGGCAATCCTCTTGCCTCGGCCTTCCAAAGTGCTGGGATTGCAGGCTGAGTCACTGCACCCGGCCTCATTATTTTATTTTAATCTGATGCTTTTTTAAAAATTATTTTGAAGATGTGGGGTACAATTCAGGATTAGGTACCTAAGGTGTCATAGTACAGGTAAAGTTTAGACCACCCCTTTGGTCCTCAATTCTGGTTTGCAATTATAATCCCTATTGATGTTATATACAATATTTCAAAAACAAAAGAAGCAGTATGAAGACAGAAATAAAAATAATAATAATAATAATATGGAATTCATCCTGTCATATCAATTATCACATTAAATTGTCTAAAAGCACAAAATCAATGTCAGAGAGATGCAAAATCACAAAACAAACAGAGAAGAATAGACCTTGAAGTGAGAGAGCTATACATTAAAATAATTAGTTAATTAATATATTTATTGTTTACTAAAGTACATCCTTTATTCACATTTTTAAAAAAACTTCTACCTAATATCCTTTTTCTATTCCATAATCTAATCTAGGATAACAAAATAAGTTTAGTAGTCATGTCTTACTTGTATTGATAAATATATTTTGGGGAAATCTCTTAAAACTTTTTTGGCCATTTTTAATTGAGTTACTTGTTTTCTTATTGTTGAACTTTGAGATTTACTCATGTATTGCAAGAACACATATTAACTAGTTGACATATGATTTGCAAATATTTCCTTTCAGGTTGGGTTATTGTTTTTACTTATTTATATATATTTTAAGTTTTATACTTTTTATAATGTCTCTCAAGAAGCTAACTTTTAATTTCTATGAAATTTTTTATAAACTTTTTTGTTTTGTGTCTAAAAAAATTTACCTCACTCAAGAAACAAGATAACAAAACCTAAGTTTTTTAATGTTTAATTTTAAATTTTACATTCAATTTTTTTTTTTCATTAATCAGTATTTTTTATTATGGTTTTGTGGGGTACAGTTAAGGGTTAGGTGTACAATGACATTTCATTCAGGCACCCTGTAGATAAGAAGTGTTTTCCCATCCCCCGACAGATATTTGCTACTGTTAATCCCATCCCCCTCCCCCCCATAGTTTCCCAGTACCATCAGTCATTTTCTCATAGTATTGCATTGGATGTTCAAGGTCCATTATATGAGTGAGAACATGTGATATTCGGATTTTTGTTTTTGTGAGAGGTCACTCAGTATTATAGACTCTAGTTCCATCCAGGTTGCAGCGAAATTCATGATTTTGTTCTTTTTATGGCTGCGTAGTATTCCATCGTGTATATGTACCACATTTTTTAAATCCAGTCCTCTTTTGATGGGCAGCATGGTTGTTTCCAGGTTCTTGCTATTGTGAACAATGCTGCGATAAACATACGTGTGCAGGTATCTTTTTTATAGAGTGATTTGTGTTCTTCAGGGTATATTCCCAGTAGGGGGATTGCAGGGTCATATGGAAGGTCAATTTTTAGAGCTTTTAGGAATCGCCACACTGCTTTCCACAGAGGTTGCACTAGTTTACACTCCCACCAACAGTGTAGAAGTGTTCCCTTTTCACCACACCCTCTCCAGCAGCTGTTATTTATTGAGTTGTTGATAATTGCCATTCTGACTGGAGTTAGGTGGTATCTCAGTGTGGTTTTGATTTGCATCTCCCTGATGATTAGTGAGGTTGAGCATTTCTTCATGTGTTTGTTGGCTGCTCGAATGTCTTCTTTTGTGAAGTGTCTGTTCATGTCTTTTGCCCATTTTATAATGGGGTTGTTTGTTTTCTTCTTTTCAGTAAGCTTCAGTTCCTTGTAGATCCAGGATGTTAAGCCTTTTTCAGACCTAGAGTTG
>NW_007028699.1:0-2048 GCF_000164805.1 Carlito syrichta | reverse complement strand
AAATTTCCACCTCAGCCTTCCAAGTAGCTGGCACTACAGTCACATGCCACCATGCCTATCTAATATTTTGATTTTTTGTAGAGACAAGGTCTTGCCAAGTTGCCCAGACTGGACTCCAAACCCTGGATTCCGGCAATCCTATCGCCTCAGACTCCCAAACTGAGGTGGTTACAGGCGTGAGCCACTGTGCTCGGCTCAAAGCTCACATTTCATCGACCATCAGCTGCTGCTGATTGTGCCTTGGTTTTGGTTCCAGACATTTAGCATTACAGTTAAAAGTCTACCCTCCCCCTTCAGCTAGCCTTTCCCCCCCACCAGACACCCTTATCCCTAGACAGAGCCTGTGTCTGGGCCCTGCGGTGCCCTGGCTGCGTTGTCAGAGGAGGAAATGGACAAGAGTCTTTTCACTGCTGACTTCCCTGTTTCCTCTGTCCCATTCCATGCCAGCCCTTGGCTGGGTCCTGGGGATTGAGGGAGGGAGGGGCGCACAGATGCTGCCTGCATGGAGCTCACAGCCCAGAGGGGGACACAGACTGGACGGGAAATTGCAAGACATCCTGATCACTCAGGGAGAGGGGTAGGTCCAGGAGGACCCAGGGCCCAGAGAGGGCAGCTGAGCCAGGCTGGGGCCATTGGGGCAGCCTCCCCCATGAAGGGTATCTGAGGAGATTGAGGAAGAGGAGGAGTAGGTGTGAAGACATGTGGGGGCAGAGACCCAGAAATGCAGAGCAACACCGGTCAGAGCAGGGCCGTGGTGTATGGGAGGGGAGAAAGTGCCTAGGTCAGGCTGTGGGGGCAGAGCCCAGGGAGCACAAGGAGGGTGAGGAAGGGGGTCAGGAGGGGTCTTGGGAGCTGCCTGCAGCATTTGTCCCATGCTCTGAGGCCAGAGGAAGGCCATGGTCAGACGTGCCCTGGGGAGGCCATCGTGAGTCCTGGGGAAATGAATGTGGGGTGGCAGGGACAGGAGTGGGGGGCCCAACAGGGGACTGTGGGGCCGTGGAGGCTGGGAAGTGCTGCCAAGTCAGTGGACCAGATACTGAGGAGCACAGGAGTCAGGAGAAGCCTCTGGAGCCCACAATGATTGGTTTGGGGGATTGGATATTGACATGAGAAAGAGGGCAAAGGTGAGTTGCCCTGGTCTCTGCCAGGACAGCCTTGGATGAGGGTGGATGAGGTTCGTTATCCACTGAGGACAGTCACAAAAAGGGTAGAACCTAGAAAATTCTCCCGTCTTGAGGCTGCGATGCCCTGAGGGTGGGACACAGAGAAGTAGGAAGGAAGTGAGGAAAGGAAGGAAGTTTGGGGAAGTCGGAAACCAAGAAAAGGCCCCAGGCACGGAAGAGCCAGCAGGGCCTCTTTCCAACTGAGGATTCTCAGAATAGCCTATCTACACCTCTCTGATCCCCAGTTTCCCCATTGGTGTAATGGGATGATTGTTCCTTCCTCTGGGGCTCTTGAGAGGGTGCAGTTATCACAGGACAAGTGCCCAGCAGAGGCCTATTCTGTGAGTGCAACATCCCTCAGGGCTGGAACCAGAGGCTCCACAAGACCCCTCTTCCAGGCTCAGGTCACATCAGGATACTGCCAGTTCCCATCTCCCAGGTCTTCATCTCCAAGGGATGGGGGTTCTGAGGCTGGGTGGGGGCAGGGTCCGAGGAGGAGGTACCTCTGGGCCTCCAGACAAACACAGGGCCGGAGGTGAGATGAGGACCCAAGGGTTCGTCTGCACAATGCAGTGAGCTGAAAACTCACCTCCCTAAGAATGATCCCAGCCTCAGCAAAGATGCTGGTCCATGCAAGCTCTTGTGTCTACCTGCTCAGCAGCACGTGTGCAATGCACTTCTGTATGCACCCCTGCATTTCGGTATGCACACACACATCGCATACACACCACACGCTCTCCCAGATGCACTTCCTCTCTCCCATTTCATGAGATCATTGTCCAGCATCCTCTCCAGATTCTCACCAAGTGGTGGTCTTCAGCCAGAGGTCCCCAGTCCAGCTGCAGCTCCCCCAGCCAGGGTCTCTGCGGTTACCTAGAAGTCCAT
>NW_007028698.1:50226-55537 GCF_000164805.1 Carlito syrichta | reverse complement strand
TTTTGGCTGTTACAAATAAAGCTTCTATGAACATTCATGTACCAGTCTTTGTGTGCATGTAAATTTATTTTCTCTTGGGTAAATACCTGGGAGTGGGATGTCTGGATCATATGGTAGTTGTATGTTTGATTTAAGCAAGTGCTATCCCGTCTTCCAAAGTTGCTATGCCATTTTATATTCCCATCATAATTGTAAAAATGTCCTATTTCCTCCATATTCTTGTCAACACTTGCTGTGGTCATTCATTTTTATTTTAGCCAATTTAACAAATGTGTATGGGTACAGGCATACTTTGTTTTATTTTGCCTTCTTTGCTGTCACTGTGTTTGTTTTGCGGTAACCTTCATCACGTGTCTGTTGGTGCTATTTTTTCAACAACATGTGCTCACTTTGTTTCTGTGTCACATTTTGGTAATTCTTGCAATATTTCAAACTTTTCATTATTCAGTCTGTTACGGTGATCTATGATCAGTGATCTTTGTTATTACTATTGTAATTGTTTGAGAGTGACACAGACCATACCTTTATGACACTGCAAATTTAATTGATAAGTGTTGTCTCTGTTCTGACTGCTCCACCGACCAGCTGTTTCCCCATCTCTCTCCCTCTCCCCAGGCTGCCCTGTTCTCTGAGCCACAACAATATTGAAATAAGGCCAATTAAAGTAACCCCAAATCGCCTCTAAGTGTGCAAGTGAAAGGAAGAGTTGCATGTCTCTCACTTTAAATCAGGGGTGTCCAACCTTTTGGCTTCCCTGGGTCGCATCAAGTAAAGAGGAATTGTCATAAGCTCCACATAAATTATATAATATAGTTCCAAAAACAGAACTACGCATGAGGTCGTGAAGAAAATAAGCGATAAAAAAACACATGATGTTAAAAGATTTTGTGGGGCTGCATTACTAGCTGTCCTGGGCCGCATGTACCGCAGGTTGGACATGCCTGCTTTAAATCAAAAGGTAGAAATGATTTAGCTTAGTGAGGAAGGCATGCTGAAAACTGGGGAGATAGGCCAAAAACTAGGCCTCTTGGGCTGAATAGCTAGCCAAGCTCTGAATACAAAGGAAATGTTCCTGAAGGAAATTACAAGTGCTGCTCCAATGAACAAGCAGATGATAAGAAAGAAACAGCCCTATTACTGATATGGAGGATGTTTTAGTAGTCCGAAGATCAAACCACAAACAGCATTCCCTTAAGTCAAAGTCTAATTCAGAGCAAGATCCTACGTCTCTTCAGTTTTATAAATGCTGAGAGAGGTAAGGAAGCTACAGAAGAAAATTTGGAAGCTAGCGATGTTGGTTCATGATGTTTAAGGAAAGAAGCCTTAACATATTAAGTCTCCATACATAAGTGCAAGGTGAAGCAGCAAGTTATCCAGAAGATCTAGCCAAGATTATTGATGAAGGTGGCTATACTCAAAAACAGATTTTCAATCTAGAGGAAACAGGCTTCTTTTGGAAGAAGATGCCATCAAGGCCTTTCATAACTAGAAGTCAATGCCTAGCTTCAAACCTTCGAAGGACAGGCTGACTCTTGTTAGGGAATATTGCAGCTGGTGAAGCCTATGCTCATCTACCATTCTGAAAATTGTAGGGCCCTCAAGAATTATGCCACATCTACTTTGTATGTGTTCTATTAATGGAAGAACAAGGCCTGAAGGACAGCATATCTATTTGTAGCATGGTTTACTGAATATTTGAAGCCCACTGTTGAGACTTCCTGCTCAGAAAAAAGATTGCTTTCAAATTATTACCGATTGACAATGCTCATGGTCACCTAAGAGCTCTGAAGGAGATGTACAGGAGATTAATGTTGATTTCATGCCTTCTAACACAACATCCATTTTGCAACCCATGAATCAAGAAGTAGTTTTGACTTTCAAGTCTTAAATAGAACATTTTGTAAGGCTGTAGCTGCCATACATAGTGATTCCTGGATCTGGACAAAGTCTATCGAAAACCTTCTAGAAAGCATTTTCCATTCTAGAGACTATTAAGAACATTTGGGATTCACTGGAGGACATAAAAAGATCAATATTAATAGGTGTTTGGAAGGTGATCCCAACCCTCATTGATGACTTTGTGAGATTCAAGACTTCAGTGGAGGAAGTCCCTGCAGATTTGAAAATAGCAGGAGAACTCGAATTATAAGCGGAGCCTAAAGATGTGACTGAATTGCTGCAGTCTTACCATAAAACTTGAACAAGTGAGTTGCTTCTTATGGAGAAGAAAAGAAAGTGGTTTCTTGAGATGGAATGTACTCCTAGGGAAGCTTCTGTGAACATTGTTGACATGACAGCAAAGGATTAAGAATATTATGTCAATTTAGTTGATAAAATAGTGGCAGTATTTGAGAGAATTGACTCCAGTTTTGAAAGGTGTTCTACTGTGGAAAAAATTCTATCAAACAGAATCATATACTACAGAGAAATATTTCATGAAGGGGCTGCAAACTTTATTACCTTATTTTAAGAAATTGCCACAGCCACTCCGACCTTCAGCAACCACTATTGTGATCAACATTGAGGTAAGACTCTCTCTCCATGAGCAAAACAATTACTAGCTGAAGGATCAAGTGATTGTTAGCATTTTTTTAGCAATAAAGTAGTTTTTAATTAAGGTATTTGCATTTTTTAAACATAATACTATTGTATTCTTAATAGATTTACAGTTTAGTGTAAACATTACTTGTATAAATGTAACATAAATTTTTTGGGTGACTTGCTTTATTGTGATGTATACTTTATTGTGGTGGTCTGAAACCAAAACCGCAATATCTCCAAGGTATACCTGTATTTCATTGTAATTTTAGATTCTATTTCCCTGGTGAATAATGATGTTGAGCTTCTTTTCATGTGCTTATTTGTCGTTCATATATATTTGGTGAAGTGCCTTTTCAGATTTTTTGCCTGTGTTTATATTGGTCTATTTTCTTATTTTTGAAATTTGAGAGTTCTTTATATATCTCAATATAAATCTTCCACCTTTAAGGCTTGTTTTTTTTTCATTTTCTTAACAGTGTCTTTTGAGGAGCAGGCATTTTTAATTAAGTCCAGTTTATCAATTTGTTCTTTTGTGTGTTTGTGTGTGTGTGGTAGAGTCTCACTCTGTCGCCCAGACTGGAGTGCAGTGGCCGCTCCTGGCCATCGCAGCCTCACCTGCTGGGCTCAGCGCTCTTTCCGCCTCAGCCTTCCAAGTAGCTGGAACTACAAGCATGCGCTACCACGCCAGGCTAATTTTTGATTTATTGTAGAGAGAGGTCTCACCAAGTTGCCCAGGCGTGTCTCGAACTTGCGGGCTCAGGCAATCCACTCACCTCAGCCTCCCAAAGGCGTGGGATTACAGGCTGAGCCACCGAGCCCGGCCAATTTGTTCTTTTATAGATCATGTTTTGTTATTCTAAGAAATATTTGTCTAATGAGGGTCACAAAGTTCTTTCCTAGATTCTCTTCTAGAAGTTTTATAGTTGTAGATCTTCCTTTTAGATCTATGATTCATTTTGAGTTAATTTTGCATATGATATGAGGTTTAGATTCATATTCTTTTTTTGTGTGTTGTTACATATGAAAATCCAGTTCTAGGCAATTTGTTAAAAGGACTACTACCCTTTTCCCACCGCATTGTCTTTGCATTTGTTGAAAATCTGTTGCCTGTATATGTGTGAGTTTATTTCTGGTTGCCTGTCTCTCTTTTGTTCTGTCAATCTGTTTGTATATTGGATGCCAGTACCATGCTGTCTTGACTGGAGCTTTATCATAATTATTGAAACAAATAATGTTAGTTCTCCAACTTTGTTCTGTTTCAGAGTTTTACCTATTCTAAATCCTTCACATTTTATTTTGAATTTTAGAACCAGCTTATCAGTTTTTTTTGTTATTTGTTTTTGTTTTTTGTTTGTTTTTTTGAGTTGGAGTCTCACTCTGTCACCCAGACTGGAGTGCAGTGGCCGCTCCCAGCCACCGCAGCCTCGACCTGCTGGGCTCCGGCGATCCTTCCGCCTCAGCCTTCCGAGTAGCCGGAATTACAGGCGCGCGCTGCCACACCCGGCTAATTTTTGATTTATTGTAGAGATGAGGTCTCGCCAAGTTGCCCAGGCGGGTCTCGAACCTGCGGGCTCAGGCATTCCACTCACCTCAGCCTCCCAAGGTGCGGAATTATAGGATGAGCCACCGAGCCCGGCTTAGTTTATCAGTTTGTACAACAAAGCCTGGTTGGGTATTGATAGAGATTATGTTGAATCTATAGAGGGGGAGAACTGACATCTTAACAAAATTTAGTTTTCTGGTATATGGACAAGGGATATTTTCACTTTTATTTAGGCCTTTAAATTGTCTCAGCAATGTTTTGTAGTTTCCAGTGTAAATTTTTTAATGTCTTTTGGCAGATATATCTCTCAAGTACATATTTTTGATGCAGTTTTAAATGATATTTTTAGAACTTCAATTTCTGATTTCTCGTTGCTAGTATATAGAAATAACTTTTCTTATGTTGATCTCATATTCTCTAATCTTGCTGAACTGACTTATTACTTCTAATAGCTTTTCTAATAGGATTTCATTGGATTTTTTACATAGATGATCATGTCTGCAAATACAGTTTTTCACATTTGGATACTTTCTGTTTTTCTTGCCTGATTACATTGTCTAGGACCTCCAGTACAGTGTTGAATAGAAGTAGTAAAAATGGACGTCTCTGTCTTGTTCATAATCTTAGGGGAAGCATTCAGTCTTTCATCATTAAGTGTGATATTAGCTGTAGGTCTTTTATAAATGTCTTTTCCCAGGCTAAGGAAGTGCTGTTTTATGTGTAGTTTGAAGATGGTTTTTTGACAGATATGGATATTGAATTTATCAAATGCTTTCTCTGTGTCTTTGAGTTTTGTTTTATTTTTTAGGTTAACATGACAAGTTTCCAACTTTGCATTTCTTACTTGATCATGATAGGTATATAGTAATATATTTTAATGTATTGTTAGATTGTTTTCTTTTTGCTAAAACTTGCTAGAAATTTTTATGTTTGATCATGAGAAATATTGGGCTTTTTTGGTTTTCTTGTAATGACTTTGCTCTTGGTATTAGAGGAATCCTGGCCTCATAAAATTAATTGAGAGATATTTTTCCTTCTTTTTTAATTTATTTATTATAAAGATGTGGGGTACAATTCAGGGTTAGGTATACAAACATTGATCATGCAGGTATGCCCCTCCCTCCTCTAGCAGTTTCCCTCAACTGCCAGTCCCACCCCCCTCCCCTCACAGTTTTCCACTACTGCCAATCACTTTCTTATAGCATTATAATTGTTCAAGGTCACCTT
>NW_007028698.1:43101-49610 GCF_000164805.1 Carlito syrichta | reverse complement strand
GTATCTCAATGTGGTTTTGATTTGTATTTCTCTGATGATGAGTGAGGCTGAGCACTTTTTTATGTGTCTGTTGGCTGCCCGTATATTTTCTTTTGAGAGTGTCTATTCATGTCTTTTGCCCACTTTTTAAAGGGGCTGTTTGTCTTTTTCCCTTTGGTGTGTTTGAGTTCCTTGTAGATCCTAGATGTTAGGCCTTTGTCAGATATACAGTTGACAAATATTTTTTCCCATTTTGTGGGGTGTCTCCCTGCTCTCTTGATGGTTTCTTTTGCTTTGCAGAAGCTCATTAATTTGATGAGGTCCCACTTGTCTATCTTATTTCTTAAGGTATTGGCCTTTAGCATTCTGGATAGGAATTTGTTGCCAGTTCCAATTTCCATAAGGGTATCTCCTGCGTTTTCTAAGATTCTTATAGTTTGAGGTTGTACGTTTAGATCTTTGATCCATTTAGAGTTAATTTTCGTGTATGGTGATAGATAGAGTCCTGTTTCAGTCTTCTGCATGTGATCAGCCAGTTTTCCCAGCACCGTTTACTGAATATGTTTTCCTCTCCCCAGTATATTTTTCCTTCTTAATTTCTTGGAAGAGTCTTTATAGAATTAGTGTTATTTCTTCCATGCATGTGTGGTAGGAGTTACCACTGAAGCCGTCAAAGCCTGGAGTTTCTTTGTGGGAAGGCTTTTGACCACAATTAAAATTTCTAAGTTATGGGGCTATTCAGGTTATCTGTTTCTTCCTGAGTGAGCTTTGGTAATTAATGTCCTGCATAGAATTTGTCAATTTCATCTAATTTGTTGGCACAGTTGTTCATAATGTTCCCTTACTATCTTTAGAATATTTATAGCATCTGAGGTGGTGACATCTCTCTCCTTCCTGATATTTATAATTTGTGTCTTCTATCTAAAAAAGAGGAAATCTTGATTAGTTTGGCTATAAGTTTTAATGATTTTAATGATCTTCTTACAAAAAGCAGTTTTTTATTTTATTTGTTATTTGTTTTATTAATGATGGCCATTCTTACAGAGGTTGGTTGGTATCTCAATGTGGTTTTGATTTGCATTTCTCTGATGATGAGTGAGGCTGAACAATTTTTCATGTGTCTGTTGGCTGCCCGTATATCTTCTTTTGAGAAGTGTCTATTCATGTCTTTTGCCCACTTTTTAAAGGGGCTGTTTGTTTTTTTCCCTTCAGTGTGTTTGAGTTCCTTGTAGATCCTAGATTTTAGGCCTTTGTCAGATTCTCTCTGTGTTTGTCTCACTCTTTTTTTCTTTTTTTTTTTTTGGAGTTGGAGTCTCACTCTGTCGCCCAGACTGAAGTGCAGTGGCCGCTCCCGGCGACTGCAGCTTTGACCTGCTGGGCTCTGGCAATCCTTCCGCCTCAGCCTTCTTCCGCCTCAGCCTTCTGAGTAGCCAGAATTACAGGCATGCGCTACCACGCCCGGCTGATTTTTTGATTTATTGTAGAGATGAAGTCTCGCTGCCCAGGCGGGTCTCGAACCTGCGGGCTCAGGCAGTTCACTCACCTCAGCCTCCCAAAGGCGTGGGATGACAGCTGAGCCACCAAGCCCGGCTACTCTTTTTTTTTCTTTTAGATTTTTTTTGTAGAGATGGGGTCTTGCTATGTTGCCCAAGCTGGTCTTAGGCCTTCCAAGAGTGCTGAGATTACAGGCATATGCCACTGTACTTGGCCACTTTTTTTATTTCATTGATTTTTGCTTGAATTTTTATTATTTTCTTTTTTTCTTGCTTACTGGGGTGTAATTTGCTCTTTATTTTCTAGTTTCTTAAGATGAAAGCTGATGTCTTTGAGTATTTTTCAACGGTCTCTGTTATTGATTTGTATACTTTAATTTTGTTTTGGCCAGAGGCCACACTTAATGGTCTTTTGAACTTGAGAATTGTTTTAAGACCATTAATATGGCCATAAAATTGGTGAATGTGTGCATTCGAGAAGACTGTGTCTTGTACTGTTGTTGGAGTGCTCTGTATATGTCGGTCAGTTCTAGTTGGTCAGTAGTGGTGTTCAAGTCCACTATTCCTTCACCGATTTTTTTGGCCTACGTAGTCTATTATTGAGAAATACGTATGTCCATTTTTTCACCTAGTATCATTTCCTTATGCCTGAAGGATTTTTTTGTAGTGTGGATCTGCCAGTATGTCTGAAAATGTCTTTATTTTGCTCTGTTCTTTAAAGATCCTTTTATTTGGTATAGAACTACAGATTGACATGTTTTTATTTTTTTCTTTAGTACTCAGGAGGTGTCTTTATTGTTTTCTTGCTTGTATTGTTTTCCAAGAGAAATTTGATGTCATACATCCTTAACTTCATTCTTCTGTATATAACGTCTTTTTTTCTATTGATGTCTTTAAGATTTAAATCTTGTTTTAAGTAATTCTTAAAAAAAGTAATTTGATATCTCTTGGTATATTTTTTCGTAATTGTGCTTAGGGTTTGTTGCACTTCTTGGATCTCTGGGTTTATAGTTTTCACTAAGTTTGGGAAATTTTCACTTATTATGTCTTTAAACATTTTTCCTGTCCTCCTCCTCCTAACCCCATTTTGAGGACTTTTAAGTATCCAAATATTAGGCAACTTGAAGTTGATCCCACAGCTCATTGTACTGTATTTTATTTCATTTTATTTCTGTGTGTTCCATTTTGAATGGTCTACTGTTATGACTTCAAGTTTTTTTTTTTCCTAATTTTTTATTTTAAACATGTGGGGTACAATTCAGAATTAGGTATACAGATGTTTATTAATGTAGGTTCCTTGATGAGGGATGCCCCTCTCCCCCAGCAGATTCCATGCCTACTTTTTTTTATTATCCCACCTAGTATATTTTTTTCATTTTATGCATTGTAGCTTTCATCCCTAGAAGTATAATTTTAGTCTCTGTATCTTCTGTTTCTCTACTTGGCTTTTTGAATATATGGAACACATTGATAATACCTGTTTTATTGTCTTGTCTGCTAACATCTGTGCCAGTTCTAGGTTGGTTCAATTGATTATTCTCCTATTAGGTCATGTTTTCTTACCTCTTTGTGTGCCTGGTCATCTTTGGTTGGATGCTAAACATTGTAAATTTTCCCCTGTTGGGTGCTGATATTTTTGTATTCCTATAAATATTCTTGAGCTTTGTTCTAAGATGCAGTTAAGTTACTTGGAAACAGTTTGGTCTTTTGGGGATTTTGCTTTTAAGATGTGCTTGAGGTGTCTGGAACAGTATTCCGTTTTGGATTAATTATTTCCCACAGCTGAGGTAAGTTCCTCCTAAGTACTATCCAGTAGCTCATGAATTATGTTTTTCCAGTTTGGTGGGAATAGGTACTATTCCTGGCCCTGTGTGAATGGCAGGTACTTTTCCATCTAATCATTTTGGATGGTTCCTTCCCCGGCCTTAAGTAGTTACCTTACACACATGTACTGATCAGTACTGAGTACTCAGTGAGGAGTCTCTATAATTCTGTAGGGTTCTCTGTGCAGCTCTCTTCTCTGGTTTTTTGTCCTATGGACTCTCATTGCCTTGGTTTCTGTGGACTCTCAGCTCTGTGTCACCGACTTGGAGAACCCACCAGCCTCTACTACGGTTTCCCCTTTCTCCACAGTGGCCCAGTAACTCTCTCAAAACAATATACTAGGGGAATCTTAGAGCTCACCTTTTTTTTTTTTTTTTGAGTTGGAGTCTCACTCTGTCGCCCAGACTGGAGTGCAGCGGCCACTCCAGGCCACTGCAGCCTTGACCTGCTGGGCTCTGGCGATCCTTCCGCCTCAGCCTTCCAAGCAGCTGGAACTACAGGCGCGCTACCACGCCCGGCTAATTTTGGATTTATTGTAGAGATGAGGTCTCGCCAAGTTACTCAGGCAGGTCTTGAACCCACAGGTTCAGGCAATCCACTCACCTCAGCCTCCCAAAGCGCAGGTTTACAGGCTGACCCACTGAGCCCGGCTGACATTTTTCTTTTTATGATGAAGAATTTTCTTTTTGACCTACACACATTAAAACATAATATTAGAACAGTGAGACTACAAACTTACTTTTTTAATGTGCTTATTATGTGTAGTTTGTTATACATAGCATTTAGAGGTATTTTATTTTTAATTTCAGATATGACTCAAGAGTTAATTTTTGTGAATTACTTCACAGCGTTTTGATTTGAGAATTTCTCAGCCCATTGACTTTGGTAGTCTATAGAAACTTCAAGCTTGTGAAGTTGATTGATTGCCTCAAGTGTCATTTTAGGCCAGTATCAACTACCTTATTCAGGGGGTGTGAAAAATAATGTACACACATTTAAACAGATGTTATCTGTGTATTATTTTTCGAAGTTGAATTAAATTTGCTGTAGAAATGTACGGTATGACGTTCACTCAGCCATGCTCCTGCCATTCTCTTTGACTGTCCTGCCTGTCTCATGGTGATTCTAGCACTCATTTGATTAATGTTATCTGTTGAGCGAACATCATACTTAAAATGTGTATACATTTTTTGGCAATCCTTTTTTTTTTTTTCCTCTTAAAATAAATATCTTTTTGCCCCTCCTTTCACTTATCATAGCTAATGTCTTGGGTTCTTTGTCTCTGTTTATCAAACAGAACAGCTCCTTGTGTGTGCTCTTTTTCCTATCAGACCTTTAGCTTGTCATACTCCACATGTCAACAATTTCAGTCCTTTCTGACACATGTCGGTGTTGTAGGCCCAGGATTTTTTCCCTGATCTTTACCTAGTGTTCTTTGTGAAGGGTTTTATGTGCTGAATATTGACAGAATAATTTATGTGCAGCACCTCTGAGCTGAGGTTATCTTCTACAGCTGTCTTTGTATTGTATTTGACTCCTATCTTCTTCATATTTAGATAATTATTAATGGAATTCTAAAGTAGTTGTTTATTTAAGCCAGAAGTCAATGTGCAAGATGAATAATAATTTTAATCATTAGTCATACTGTCCTCCTGCATAAACTGCGTTAAAAATATACCAGACAAACCAGGCTTTTATTTGTCCAAGAACAGTTGAGTAGTCAGTAGGTCAATAGGGCCAGCTTCAGAGCACCTATTCAAGCCAGAAGGTGTTGGTGACACCTTCTGCTACTGTTTTCTCCTTTGTAGCTACTGGTTTACCCCTGGGTAAAAGTGAGTTAGATATGTCCAGTGTGGTAGACTGTGGGCAAAGCACTCAGCTCCTTGTTCTTGCTATAGGAATAGGCCCAGCTTGTTACCCTCCTCTGACCATATATGGTCCTGGGACCAGGAGCCCAATTTGCTGAGTACCTGTTCTAACACCTGACTGGGTTCTGCCCGAGGCCAAATGTCTGGTGAATAGATGAGGTTAAAGCTTTGTAGATGGATGGCTTTTTTTCACATATTGGTTTATAATTTGCTAGCTGTGTATGCCCTTGGAGCAAATTATTTAATTGTAGATTTTTCTCAACTATAAGATGTTCATTCACGGGCCTATTAGAGTTGTTAGATACTTTGCATAGATATTCAAATGCTAGTTTTTTTTATGCCTTTGCAGAGAAGATGTCCTCATTTGTTTTCCCTCCTCTTTTTATTCTATTTCCTTTTGTCTATGTCTGTTTGCATCATCCACACCCTTCACCCAAAGAAAGAAACAGGACACGGAACTTTAATCTCTTGGATCAACCCTTATAATACACCCTTTATGCTTCCTCCTGAGCAGTTTGTTGGGGGCAAGGGGAGCTTGAGGTCATCCCACAAAGAGGAAGCCATTTCTTTCAGGTGTTGTGTTTTATTTTTAATAATGTATGCAGATTTTTCATTTTATTCCAATGTATATATACGCAAGTTGGTTCCAATAGAAAACCAAATTTTCCCAGGTGGATATTCATGGAAGATGTGTCTCATGCTTTGTACTTTTAGTTCACAACAGCATGTTTCTGGAACTATCATTCCTATTCTAGCCATAGCACACTATTAAAATAATTATCAGTCATCAGGGAGAATGGAATGGAGTGTTCCCGGAATCTTGGTTTGCAGAGGTAGACTAACCTGGATCTTTGTACGTCCTTGTACAACTCAGCATTAACAGATTGTTGTGAAAGGCGCTGAGTATGCTGGGCCCAGTGGCTCAAGCCTGTAATCCCAGCACTTTGGAAGGCCGAGGGGAGAGGATTGCCTGAGTTCAGGGGTTCAAGACCAGTCTGGGCAATTTGGCGAGGCCTTGTCTCTAAATAAATCAAAAAAACTAGCTGGGTATGGTAGCGTGTGCCTGTAGTTCTAACTACTTGGAAGACTGAGGCAGAAGGATTGCCTGAGCCCAGCAGGTTGAGGCTGCGGTGGCCATGAGCATGCCATTTCACTCCAGCCTAGGCTACAAAGTGAGACTCCAACTCCAAAAAAAAAAGGGGGGGGGCACTGAGAAAAATTTAGTTAAGTGGATGATTTTGCATCATTTATGATAATACCAGGTAATCCAGTGTTGTATGACAGATTGCTTTTTTTTTTTTGAGTTGGAGTCTCACTCTGTCGCCCAGACTGAAGTGCAGTGGCC
>NW_007028698.1:0-43081 GCF_000164805.1 Carlito syrichta | reverse complement strand
CACTCCCAGCCACCGCAGCCTCGACCTGCTGGGCTCCGGCGATCCTTCTGCCTCAGCCTTCCGAGTAGCCGGAATTACAGGCATGTACTACCACGCCCGGCTGAATTTTTTGATTTATTGTAGAGATGAGGTTTTGCTGCCCAGGCGGGTCTTGAACCCACGGGCTCAGGCAATCCACTCACCTCAGCCTCCCAAAGGCGCGGGATTACAGGCTGAGCCACCGAGCCTGGAGACAGATTGCTTTTTAAGTGAAAGCATGTGGTTGGATACATGAATATGGTTGGCTTTCAGTTTGATAGTCTCTTTCTACAGATCCTTACTGCATCAACTTGTTTTATTTGAGCAAATTGTATACAGTAATGTATGGACTATTCTTCACCAGATGGGTGTGTAGATATGTTTATGACCCATTGCAGAATGAGTGCTCTAAGACCTTGGAATAGCAGCCGGGGAATAGGAATGTCAACACAGAATGATACATTCAGAGATAGCAGAATTCAGAGTCTGAGGAGGCCTGGAAGTGTCATCAATCGGAATTTGAAAAGGAAGTGTTTTTGAAAACAGAAGATAGGCATTTAGGTGTCTACAGGGTTAGAGGAGAAAAGAGGTAACAGGCTGGTGAAGGAAATTGGCAGGGAAGAAGGTGGTGGAGTTGAAGGGCCCAAACTAGGATAATTTGGCCTAGGACCTGGAAGAAATTGTTGGTAAAGCAATTGTCTATCTGAGCACACACTTCCCTCACTCCAGTTTTCGGGGACTGGCCTTAAGATATGTTCTGTGCACAAGGTGATTTCTGTTTTGTACAATTGACGATGAAAGACAACTGAGTTAGTTTGTCACCTAATTAACTAACATAAACATTGTCATATCCTTATTCTGAAGGGAAGGATGTGCCTTAGTAAACAGGTTCAAATGGAGTTGGGGAAGTGGTGTAATCCCTGTAATGGTAATCAGGAAGCTTGTCAGGTTTCTGTCTTCACACACAAAGACAAGTGGAAGCTGTTTGGAGTCACTTTTGCTTTGTGCAGGCTTCTCTGCAAGCACGTGCCAATGTTGCCTGGCATACTTTATTAAGATACTTGTTTTTGTCTGAACATCCCCCTCCAAAGTTGGAACTCATTCTCAGATCCCTTATCACAGGGAGATGGAAGTGTGTTATGTTGTCTGCACTGTGTGTAGTACACAGCAAATGTACCACAAGTATAAATCTCAACTCAGTTGACAGTTAAATCATACACTGATGAGCTGGTTCATAACCATTCCCATGTTTACCTCTGAAGTTCATGTTGGTGTCTTAAAATGTTAAAATGCTATGTGTGTGTGTGTGTGTGTGTGTGTGTGTGTGTGTGTGTGTGTGTGTGTGTGTAACTTAGATCTTTCGTGCCCTTATCTGGTAATGACACCTTATCTGGTCACCAGGCTAGACTTAACACAGGCACATTAATTCATTAATTTTTATTAGGTGGGTGCCATATCCTAGACTGAGTGTAAAAGAGAGATAGTTCTGGCCCTGCAAGAACCTTCATGGTGGGATAAACAGGCCTCAGACAGACTGAATTACAGATAGTTGCCAGGATAGGCCAGGTGCTGGTGGCAGGACTGTCAGTGTCTCAGTGTACTGGGTGTGTTACGTAGACTAGGTTGTCCATTTTCGGGTATTAGGCAGTAAGACATTATAGCTTTACTATAATGTGTCTGTGTATCAAAGAGAGTTTTGGATTTTTTTCTCTCTCCCTGCCTTCTACCTTTTAAAAAAAACCAGGTCACATGGGGACCAAAGTGAGACCCAGACTTTACCTGTTCAGTGATCATTTGTATACCTGAATTGTATCCTACATCCTTCAAATAAAAACTAAAATAAATAAAAAAACAAAACCTTTCATAAAAAGAAATCCAACCATGGTGTAAAGACATCTCAACAGGATTTTTTTTTATTGTGTTTAGTTTGTTTGTTTTTGAGTCAAGGTTTCACTCTGTTGCCCAGCGTGGAGTCCAGTGCTGTGATCTTGGCTCACTGCAGCCTTAATCTCATAGGCTCAGGCGATCCTTCAGCCTCAGCCTCCCAAGTATGTGAGACTATAGGCGTGTGCCATCACGCTTGGCTAATTTTTTCTTTTTTTGTAGAGAAGAGGTCTTGCTGTGTTGCCCAGGCTGGTCTTGAACCCCTGGCCTTAAGCACTCCTCTCACCTTCTCCTCCCAAAGTATGAAGTAACAGGTGTGAGCCACCATGTCCAGCATCAACAGGATGCTTTATGTGGGAAGACAGCATGATATGATTAAAAAAAGAGCTCTGAGGTGCAAGTACTTACTAGCTCTGTGACCTTGGATGGGTTACTTATTGCCGAGTCTGTTTTGTCTTAGACTGAGTGGAAATAAAAGTATCTTGTGGGTGTTGAGGAGGTTAAACTTTGGGATTGATGTTTAATCTATTTACTTTTACCTTTTCTCTCCCACTATCAACCCTCTTGACATGTCCCCACTGCAGAATTTGTATTTGTGAGTATACAGTTTATTATCTTAAGCAGTTTGTTAGCTACTTATTAAAATTCCTTATTTCCCTGTGATCTTTATACTTTGATTTTTCCTCTCTTCTTTCTGCCAATTGGTCTGTATCCAGGGAATTTAAATAAATAGAACATTCTTAAACATTCCATTATGTGGTCACATATAAATAAATTTATATACTATCTATCGTATTTTGTTTGTTTTGCTTCCTGTTTTGTATACTGTTTTTGTTATGCATACTGTCAGTGTGCATCTTTCATGCACCATTATATTTTGAGCACACTGTTGGATTCTGAGGTATGTTTATGAGTAAGATGTAGTCATTAGCTTCCAGTAATTTCTTGTTAGAGAGTCAGGCATAAACAAATAATTACAGTGTAAGATTAAAGGTACGTATTAAGGTGTGTATGCTACAGGAGGGAGTTAGGTTAGCTGCATACATAAACCTTGTGTTGATCAGCTTATGTAATGTAGAGAACAATACTAGTGAGGATATTCGGTCTGAATCTACGTAACTCCTTTTTATGGTGAGTCAAAACAATGCTCCATAAATTCCATCAGAGTTACCACCCCTGTCTAATAAGTGTGTTGTTGTTTGTTTCAAGTGGTGGGCAGGTGTGGCTGAATTCAGACATTCCACTCCTGGAAAAAGTTTGATCAGAGCAATCACTCATCTTCCTAAGCAATCAGTCAGTCTTCTTACATGAGAGGCCTGGCAGCCTATCTCCCTGGTGTAGAGATTAAACATACTACTGACTGGGATTATGGATTTGACTGTGACCTTGAGCAAGTGACCTTGACCTCGTGCCTCAGCTTCCTGATCCGTTTTAATGGAGATGTAGGAGTACCTACCTTCTAGGACTGATGTGAGACTGAATTAGATCATTTGTAGGACTTGGCTTATAGTAAGTGCTAGATTAGTGCTAACTCTTGTTACATAGTCATGTTTTGTTTCAATCTGGCGTACTTTGATACCAGGTGAGCCAGATTGCAGTTATTTTCAGTTGTACCAGACCAACTTGTTGGTCTGAAGGTATTCCACGTATACAGCTCAACAAACATTTATTGAGGACCACTGTGTCAGGCACTGGATTGGTTATTGAAGTCTCAGAGATCAGCAAGAGGTGATTTCTGTCCTCAAGTAGTATATACCATTTATTTTTTCGTTCTCCTTGGTTTCCTTCTCTCTCTCTCTCTCTCTCTCTCTCTCTCTCTCTCTCTCTCTCTCGCCCCCCCCCCCCCCCAAGATCAGGACACTCAAATAATTTAGATTTGAAAAGTGGAAGAAATTTTTAAAATTAAAAAAGGATTTTTTTCTTTTAAAGTAATATATTAGGTAGTTATATATATTATGTGTGCATGTGTGTATATATAAAGGGACCCCCCCCCAAAAAAAAAAAACCTGAATTATCTTTTTGGAGGGTGGGCTCCTTATAGTATAGACTTTCTCACTGTGTAAGTGTTCTAGGAATCCACTGGCATCAGTGTACCAGCTAGTGTTGTTGTGAGATGCTGCATTCAGCCTCAGTAAACTTTTTTTTTTTTTGGAGATTCATACAGTGTGTTTGCCTGTTTCATGATGGGTGATTTATGAGAGCACCTGCCCATTTCTCATTGAATATTCAGCAGTTTTTGACCCCAAATTGCATGACCCCTGTGCTCCACCCTCCCTATTCACCCACTTTTGCCCAGGGTGATTTTTTTTGGTTTCCCTGGATGAAAAAAGTCCTCAAAGAAAAACTTTTTGCCAGTGTGGAAGAGGTGAAACAAAAAATGGCAGAAGCACTAAGGAAATCAAAATTGATGAGTTCAAAAACAGTTCTGAGCAGTGGAAAAAAGTGTCTTGATAGGTGTATTGCATCAAATGGAGAGTACTTTGAAGTTTAAACATGTAATAATAAATACACAATTTTTTAATAAATAAATTCCAGATTTTGGGTCCCCTACTTACATAGTATATCTATATACTTACTAGGCAGTGGGAAATTGCTACTTCCAGATCTTTTTAACCACCCTGGAAGGATTTTTGTCTGAGCTGATTGCCAGACACCTTGCTGGTTTACCTACTGCTGAATTATTTTACAGTGAGCTGAGAACAGCCAGCTTATCCTGTGAGGCTTACAAGTTCAGTGTATGCCTTGTCAGCTTTGGTAATCTTTCTGACATATTAGGTATTCATGATAGAAATTTTATGACAAGGGAAAAATACATATATGTAACTCTGTTTCTTCTCCATCACTTCTCTATGGGCAGGTAAAAGAAAGGTAAAACATAGCTTTTGAAGTACACCTACCTAGAAGTAGGTGAGTTTTACACAATCTAAATTCACTGGAGAATTTCTTCAGATTTTCAGAAGCAGTAATTGTTATTACACTAGTGAATTTTAAAGTAGTCTATGTTGTTCATAAGATCAGATGAATTGGTACCCAGTTACAGGGCTTGTCACAGTCGTTCAGATTCATCATTTTTGGTGTCCACTAGGTGCTTAGCAGAGTAGCTCTGATAGTAGATGCTTAGTAAGCACCATAGTCGTTTTGTATGTGCAGTCGTTACTCTGTGCAGTGGTGCAGTTTTTTTTGTTTTTGTTTTTTTTAACAAGAATTGAATCCATATTTTATAGATGAGGGGCCTGGGGTTTAATGACCAAAAGTCTGCTTTCCCAAACATTCCTGATAGTAGTTAATGTATATTGTTTAATATTTTTACTACTTGGTTATTTATCTTCATTTTGGAGGTTAGTATCTTCCATTTTAGGATTTGTTGGGATTAAATAATAATACATGCAGATTTCCTAATGTGGCTCTTCCAACAATGCTCAGTATGTAGAAGGCTTTCAGTAGATGTTGTTAGGCATTTTACTCTGATTACTTTTATTTTGATGTGTTTTCTGTCTGGAAGTGAACCTGTAGTTTAAGGAAAAGCAATCTGATTGCAATAGGATTGCCTTAGTCAAGGACATATTTCAAGTATGTATTTAGCAAACTTGATATAAAAATAGATCAGTTCTTAGTTATGTGTGATTTTTGCTTTCCTTAGTTCCATTTATTTGACTATTTTTAAGGAAATTATGGAAAACATTGACTTATTTCTCGGCTATATTACCCTGTAATTTGTTTTCAGTAGAACTGAATTTACTTTGAAGAAGAGATGTGTGACTTGCATATCAATTTCAGTAATAGGGAGGGACATGAGCAAAATTGCAAGGAAGTAGAGGTCAAAGATCAACCTTGGATAAATCTAGTATAAAAGTAGATGCTGTAACAAGTATCCCAATTTCCTAAATTTAACAGCAGTATTTTTGTATTTGTAAGTGGTGATTTTCTTTATTTTCTATTTTCTGGAAACATAGGAGCTCTCTTGATTGAGAAAGAAACAGACATTTTACTACAGCTGTATGTGGTAACGGGTGTGTTGCTGCCATCCTGTTGGTATAACACTCGGGCATGTGAATGCTTGGTTTGCCAGTTTACTTGAAAGCATGTTGGCATATTAGAACATTATATCTATGTTCCTTCTTCTTTTTTTTTGAGTCAGAGTCTCACTCTGTCACCCAGGCTGGAGTGCAGTGGCACAGTTATGGCTCACGTCTCACAGCCACCTCAACTTCTTCCTCAGACAATCCTTCTGCCTCAGCCTCCTGAGTAGCTGGGACTACAGGCGTGCATCACCACACCTGGCTTATTTTTTATTTTTATTTTTGTAAAGATGAGCTCTCACTATGTTGCCCAGGCTGAACTTGGACTCCTGGGCTCAAGCAATCTTCTTGCTTCAGCCTCCCGAAGTACTGGGATTACAGGTGTGAGCCACCATGCCCAGCCATGTACCACTTTTATGTAAGCCTGTTGTTTCAAGACCTGAATTTGGGAAACAAATGTATTTATATTTGAGAAGATAGCATATTCTTTCAAATATTAATTCATTCTGTATCCAGATATTTTGATTTTTTTTTTCGAGTTGATGTCTCACTTTGTCACCCAAGCTGGAGGGCAGTGGCACACTCACGGCCACCTCAGCATCGACCTGCTATGCTCCAGCAATCCTTCCAACCCCGGTCTTCCAAGTAACCAGAACTAGAGGTGTGTGCTACCATGCCTGGCTAATTTTTGATTTATTGTAGAGATGAGGTCTGGCCAAGTTGCCCAGGCTGGTCTCGAGCCTGTGGGCTCAGGCAATCTTCTTGCCTTGGCCTCCCAAAGTGCTGGAATTAGAGGCTGAGCCACTGAACCCAGCCATTTTTAACTTTTAACAGAAATTTACCACTATACATTTGCTTAGGGCCATTGCTTTGCTAGAGTCTGGTGTGGCCATGTGCTCTTTGAGTCATGGCTGTCGCCATGTTTCCTGGCTTTGGCTCCCTCCCCGATCTTGGGGAGGTGAATCTTCTTTCTTCCTTCTCTCTCTCTTTAATTTACTTTTAAATAAACTTTCCTTTCTTAAAAAAAAAAATTTGCTTAGAAGGAAATCTTTAAAATATATGATGTAGGACAAACATTATCTGATTTTTCAGACAAAAATAAAATTGTTCTAGCAATCTCAAAACTTATTTGACTATTTCCTGGAACCTTAAGACAAACAAAAAATTGTTGAAAAGCAATACAACTTATTTTCTCTAACTTAATACGTAAAAGATTAATAAAAGACAAAAATGAGGTGACATCTGTGTGCCTTCGGGGTATTTAGGGCCTATGGTCGTGCACACTTTAAAACAGCCTTTGTGAGGTGACTGAACTTGTGCCAACTTTCTTTTTTTCCCTTCAGATTTTAGCCAGTTTTATTTAGGTGTAATTTGCATACAGTAAAATACACCAATTTTAATTGTGCACTTTGGTTAGTTTCACAGGCATACGGTTATGAAAACACCACCATCAAAATGACAGACATTTCCATTATTTCAAAAAGTTCCATTGTGCCTTTTGGCAGTCAGTGCTCTCCTCTCCTCACCGGTTCCTGGCAATAACTGTTCTGCTTTCTGCCACTGTAGTTGTTACCTTTTCTAGAATTTCAAATAAATGGAATCATACTGCATGCAGTCTTTTGTGTTTGACTTGTTTCACTTTGTATAATGCTTCAACCATGTTGAATTTATCGGTTTGTTTCTTTTTATTGCTGAGTGCTATAATATATTCATTTACCTGTTGAATTTTGGGATTGTTTCAAGTTTTGGGCAATTATGATTAAAGCTTTTATGAACGTTCAAGTAAAAGTCTTTTTGTGAAGATATTTTTTATTTTTTGTAAGTAAATACTGAAAAGTGCGTTGATGGGTCGTAGAGTAAGATTATGTTTAACTTCATAAGAAACTGTCAAACCGTCACCAGCAGTGTGTGAGTTCCAGTTGCATTTGTGCTATACCTTTGCCCACACTTGAAGTTGTCAGTCGTTTGAGTGGGTGTATAGTGGTATGTCATTATAGTTTTAATTTATATTTGCTAATGGCTAATAATATTGGGCATCTATTCATGTGTTTCTCAGCTATTTATAGATTGTTTCTAGTTAAATCTTTTACCCAATTTTTGTTGAATTTTATTAACTTTTGAAAGTTCTTTATATATTCTAGATATGAATTTTTATTAGATATATATAGCTAATATCTTTCCTGCTGTGTGGTTGCCTTTTCAATTTTTTGAGTATAAATGTTTTAAATTTTAATGAAGTATAGTTTTTCAACTTTTTAATTTATGGTTCTGTATTTTGTGCATCCTGTAAGGATTTTTGTCTACCATAAGGTCACAAAAATTTACTCCTGTGTATTTTCTCGCTAGATATATTATGGTTTTATCTGTTGTATTTATGCCTATAATCCATTCTGAGCTAATTTTTGTGTATGATAGGATGTAGGAGTCAATAGTCATTATATATGAATATTCTGCTGTTGTAGGACAATTTATAAAGACTTTCCTTTCCCTATTGGCTTGTGTTGGCACTTTTATTGAACTCAGTTAACCATATATGTGCAAAACTGTTTTAGGATTCTTAATTCTATTCTGATAATTTACATATCTGTTATTTTGTCAGTACCATAGTCTCTTGATTACTGCTGCTTTTTAGTCTTCAAAGGAGACAGTGTAATTTCTCCAACTTTGTTCCTTTTTAGAAATAGTTTTGACTACTTGAATCATTTCCATATACACTTCAGACTTGTCAATTTCCAAAAAAGAAAATAAAAGGCCTGCTGAGATTTTGATTGACAGTGCATTAACTCTAAAGATCAGTTTGGAGAGAATTGATATAATAGCATGGAGCCTTTAATCCTAGACATAATGCATGTCTTTATTAGGGTCGTCTTTAATGTCGTGTATTGACTGTGTATTCTGTAACCTTACTTAATTTACTTATTAATTCAATAGCACTCTTTTTTTATAGATTCATTAGCATTTTCTACAAGCATGATCATGTCTGTAAATAAAGACATCTTTACATATTCCTTCCAATCAGTGTGCCTTTTGCCTGTTTTATCACCTTAGTATAATGGTTAGGACTTCCAGAACAATGTTAAATAAAAGTGACAAGAATGTACATCCTTGCCTTGTTCAGGGAAAAAGTGTTCAGTCTTTCCCCATGAAGTATGAGATTTGTTCTGAGTTTCTTATAGATGCTCATAATCAGACTGAGGAAGTTTCTGTCTATTCTTAGCTCACTAGTAGTTTTCATCACAAATTAGTGAATTTTGTCAAGTGCATTTTCTGTATATTGAGGTGGTTGTAAAACTAGCTTTGGTTTTTTTTTTTTTTAGAATGTCAATATGGTAAGATACTGTTTCTTTCCTTAATGTTAAACCATCCATGCATTTTTGGCATTAACTCTGTATGCTACATATTATTCATTTTTATATATTTCTAGATTTGACTTGGTAAAACATTGTTAAATATTTTTGTGTCTGTTAATGAAGAATATTGGTTTTTATTTCCATACAATATTTTTGTCTGTTTCTAGTATTGGTATAGTGTTGGCCTCTTAAAGTTAGTTGAGAAGTATTTTTCTATAATGCTGAATTTTTTTGTATAGCGTTTGTTTCAGCTTCATTTGTTAATTAGAACTCTTCAGTGAAATTATCTAGAGCTCAGAGAGGAAAACTACAAAATGATCCTGGAACATTTTATTGTATCTGAAAGCAAAGAAACGTGCAAGGACTAATGGGAACATGTTAGAATGTTGCAAGACCTGACTTGGAGGAATTTCCATTGGCCAAAGTTTGGACATTTTGAACAACAGAATATCATGATAACATTAATAATTATATTGGGGGAATTCTGTGAGTCTATAGTGATACTCAAAAATGAAAAGGATGCAAAGAAATAAAAATGTCCTTATCAAAGAGTGTCATCTAATAAGTGTACAAGGAATGATTGAATTAGAAAATCACCATTTTACAACACCTTTGCAATGATTGACTCAGGCAGACATTGTCAGTGAATGCTAAAATCATTGGTGAAAGGTCATTGGATATATATGCACAATATCTCCAAGTTCTGCTTACAGATTACTTACTAAATACAGAGGAAAAAAAGACATCTTTATGGTGAAAAGATCTGGTGGGTACTACATTAACTAAGTGATCCAATTTAGCGTTACCAGTCATGACCTACAAACTGACATATCTGCCTTGTGATGGAATGCACATCATTTTTATATTGCTGTTGTCAAAAATGTTTAATCTGAATCTAATCATGAGGAAAAAATAAAGCAAATCAAAATTGTGGACTATTCTATAGAAAAACCAGGTCTTGATTCTTCAAAAATATATCATGAAAGATAGAACAATTTGAGGAGACTGTTCTAAATTTAAAGAAGTCTAACACAGTATAATAACCAAATGTAATGCATGAATCTTGATTGGATTCTGGACTGCAACAAAACAAAACAAAAACATTTTATAAAGGACGTTTGGGGGTGGACAATTGAGGAAACATATATATGGACAATATATTTTTAATGTTACGTATCAACATTAAAATACTTGTGTGTGGTAATAGAATTGTGATTATGTAAAAAAATGTCCTTGTTCTTAAGAGATCTATGCTGAAAGTATTTACTAGGAAGTGTTATGATGCCTGTAATCACTTATAAAATGGGTTTGCCCCCCAGAAAAGAAAAAAATACATAGAAAGGGAAGATGTACTAAAACAAATCTCACACAATATTATTCTGTTAATTCTGTAGGCTAGTTTTCTACTATAAAAGGTTTGGTAGAAAATGTTTCCCTGTTTGAGAGTCAGTGCCACAGTGACTCTTCCAGGCCTTTTACCAGGCATCTGAAGCAGTTGGTTCTACATCCCTGCTTCTCTTCCTCCTTATCTCCTCACAGACACAGATGACCTTGTGTCTGAGCTTACTGAAAAAGACCCTCTAGCATCAGTTCCTTCTGTTACTTCTCCCTTCTCAGTTTGTGTCTCCACCCACATGCTTCTTTGTTTCAATCTTCGTAAAGAGCATTTCTTCTCCTTTCCAAGGCTAATCCTTCTCCTGTCTCCTTGACCTTTCCAGGTACCCACTTTAGAATCTAACTTTTCTCTGCCATTCAAAACCCTGTCTCAAGACTTACCAGTGGCCAACTCTGGTGGCTTCTTTTATAGCCTCTGCCCCTCTCTCCTCCTCTTCTCTGTAGGATAGCCTTTGACAGTGCTGAACCCTCCTCTCTCCTGGTTTCCATGATACGTGCTCTTTTCCATTCCCCTTTCTTATCAACCTTTACTGTCTGTGGTTCTGCTACTGGAGGAGCGTTCTGACCTGTATGAAATTGTAGACTTCAACTCCTTACCATTTCTTCTTTGGTGATTTTGAAAACTTGGAGCTTTGGTTTTCATCTATTGGTGTCTCTAGCTGTGACCTCTTTCCCTAACTTCAAATACTGTCTTGGGGTGGCCTACAGTAGCATTTTTCACTTGCATATTTCATTGTTATATCAGCTCCTGTAAGTCTGAAGTTGAATTAAGCCTTTCCTCTCTTCCTACTCCCTTTCAAATCTGGTCATCTACCTACCTTGTGTGTAACAGACATTTAAGTCACCAGCCTTCAAAGTTTGGGTGTATCAGTATAAAATGCAGCCTCCCAGGCTCATTTTCAGAGAATGTGATTCAGTACCCTCTGAATGCAGGCCCAGAATCTACATCTTACTGAGTACCAAGGTGATCTGATGCAAGGTTCCAAAGACTTCACTTTGAGAACTGCTACTTTAATTATTAGTTAAGGTCAGTTACTGTACCACTTTACCATGGATTTTCTCTTCAAGAAACTGATTTTGTTGGGAGACTTTCTCTAAATATTGGAAATTGTTGAGGGCCAGCCTGAGCTTGAACTTCACAGAGGCAGACCTGAGCTCTCCTCTCAACTCTGTCACTAACCAGCAGTCTGACCTTGGACAAGTTGCTGGAAAATGGGAAAAATAGCACATAACTTCCAGGGCTTAGTGTGGGCTCATCTGCTTTCTTTAGCCTCTTCTCAATTCTTCCCAGTACTCCCTAAATTTCAGACCCATGAAGTTACTTTTATTTTCTTAGAGAACCATAATTTCTCATACCTCTAACTCCTTTGTACTGTTGTGTTTTCTGGTAGGAATGCCCTACCTTAACTTCCTTGTTCACCTTACTCTCATTTGTTCTTCAAATGTAACCAGTCCACATGCCCTTGTGGCTGCATTTGGTGGTGTCAGTGCTCCTGGAGTGCTCAGTAATTGATTTACTCACGTGTCCCATCTTAATGTATGAACTCCTTGACGATGAGTGTCCAGCCTTACCCTCTAGCATGGTACTTTTGTGCAGTAGTTTTTAGTTAAAAGTTTTCTTGGTTCTTTTTTAAAGTAAATGATTAGCGTGCCTGATATGGCATTAGCAAATTGTACTTCAGCGGCCTAGTTTTGAAACTTTCTTTATTACTTGTTTGTCAACATACTTGGCAGTCATGCCAACAACTGTAAACTTTACAGCATATTTTCAAAACAGGAAATGTAGGAGTCCTTTTGGAATAGAAGTTTTAACACTTGAACTTTTTTCCTCCTGTGCATAAAGAGGTAACATGTTTCATTTTTCAAGTTTATGTTTGTAATTGACTCACCCGACAAGGAGATCATAAAATAACCTTGTCCCTCCCTGTCCTCTGAGTTAGCTAGTACTTTTCTGTTTATAGCCGGGGTGGTCAGCACCAAAAATGGTATCCCTAGAGCTTTGAAGCAAACCAGGGCAGACTAGAGGTAAATTAAGATCTGTGCCTAGTTAGTAGAAAGTTAAAAATATTATATTCTTGTCAAAAAGGTAAAACATATGACAAAATAAAAACTTTAAAATGACAAATTAAAATCTATAGAAATGCTAAAATTTATATTTGAGTAAACCATCAAGTACTTGGGCACAACAGAATTTTTGGATTTTATCTGTTTTTTGGTTTTATTTAAACATTCCAAAAATATTGAAAAAAAAAAAAATTCCTGTGTTTGGAACCTGCCAGATTTGGTGTCTTTTAATTTTTTTTCTTTTTATAGAAAGTTTCACTGTTATTTAAACATCTAATTTCTAATTTCATTTTATAATTAATGCTATTGGACAGTTTTTTAATTAAAAATTTGTATGAGTTTTATTAAAGAATGATAATAAAGTTATTGATCATGCATTTACAAAAGTTATGTTTAGTAGTAGAAGTAGTAAAAAAAATCTAGTTTATGCTACTTAATGAGAAATATTTTTAAAATCTTCGCTTCTAATGATAATAAATTCTCATTTGACATAATTTATCTGTTTTTGTCCCAGTTACTACTATGCCTAAGAAAAGTTTTCAAACTCTTTTTTTTCTTTTACCACTTATGGAGTATGACTTAATGTTACTTGTAAGAGTTCCTTGAAAAAAAAAACTTGAAGTTTCCATTTGTATTCTGAAACTGTCCGATCAGAGTATAGGAGAGCAATACCACATAAATTAAAACAAAGAATGGTGTAAAAAAATAAATTTTATGTATACATTCAAGAAGTTATTTGATGGGGCATATACCCACTTGTAACGATTTCACATTTCTACTTAGCCCAAGCAAGAATAAATTCATTCCAAGATATGAAAATAATTGGCTTTTTTTTTTGCTTGTGGATATTCAATTGCTCTAGCACCATTTCCTGAAAAAACTATCTTTCCTTCAGCAAAATTATTTTTGTACCTCAGTCAAAATCAGTTGGACATATTTGTGTGACTCTCTTTCTGGGTTGTCTTTTTTATTTCATGAATCTGTATATGTCCCTTTTTCAGTGCCAGACTACTGTCTTAAGTACTTTAGTTATTGCTAGAGTAATACTGCCCCTACTTTTACTCTGCCATAATTTTGGATAGAGTAATTCCTCCCACTTTATTCTTATTTCTCAAGATTGTTTTAGTGTATGTAGCTTTCCATGTAAATTTTAGAATAAGCTTGTTTATGTCTATAAAATATGTTGCTGAGATGTTGATAGGAATTGCATTAAATCTGTATATTAATTTGTGGAGAAGTGACATTTTTACTATGTTGAATACTCCAATCCACGAACATAGTATGTATGTTTCCCAGTCTTACAGGGAAACCATTCATTCTTTCACCATTAGGGTGTAGATTTTTGCAGATATTCTTTATTAAGTAGAGGAGATCTGTTCCTGTTTTGGTGAGAATTTGTATCATGAATATTGGATTTAGTTAAATGCTGTTCCACATAAATTAATATGATCATATGATTTTATTTCATTATTAGTATGTTGGGTCCCACTGGTTGATTTTTGCAAGTGTTGAAAGAGTCTTGGAATAAATAGTTGTTTCTTTTTTACATGTTGCTGGATTCAGTTTGCTAATATTTGTTGAGGGTTTTTGCATCTAAGTTAATAATGGATAATGGCTTATAAAAATTTTTTTTTTTTTTTTGCAGTAGTTTTGTCTTCTTTGGTATCAGGGTAATACTAGCCACATAAAATGAGTTGGGAAATGCTTCCTCTTCTGTTTTCTGGAATAGATTATGTAAAATAGATTCTAATTTTTCTTTAAATGTTTGATAAAATTTTCCAGTAAAACCTAGAGATTTCCTTTTTTGGCCTAGAGATTTCCTTTTTGGGGGTCTTTCTATTTACAATTTCAATGTCTTTAATGGCTACAGGTGTATGCAGACCATCTGTTTCATCATAGTTGAGTTTAAGTAGTTTGTGGTTTTTGAGGCATTGGTTCACTTTTTTTCTAAGTTGTCAAATTTGTGAGCATAAAGTATTCTTACTATTCCTTTAGTAATCTTTTAATGGCTATAGCAGTTGTATTGCTAGCCCCTGCTTCATTCCTGATATTTGTGTCAGTCTTGCTAGAGGTTTGTCCATTTTGTTGAATCTTTTTCAGAGAACCAGCTTTTGGTTTTATTTTTATTCACTTCTATGTTTTTTTTAAAAAATTCTATTAATTTTTAGATTTTTCACTTGTTTGGAAGTATGTTATTTGTGTTTGAAGATTTTTGTGTTGTTATATCTCTTACTGATTTCCAGCCTGATTGCATTATGGTAGGAGAGCTTAGAAAAATAAGGTTTACCAACATTGTGAGTTGGAAAACTCTGAAATATCTCAATTGTTTCGAAGTGCTTGAGGTTTGTTTTATGACCCAGGATATGGTCTATTTTGATGCATGTTCCACAGTAGCTTAAAAGGAATGCCTATTATGTTGTAGGGGAGTGTCCTATAAATGTTTTTTAGATCCTGTTTGTTGATGATGCTGTTCATTTAAATCATTTATTTCTGCCAGTTGCTGACAGTGGAGTGTTAAGTCCTCACATATACTTGTGCATCTATTTTTCATTTTTTTGCTGCTCTATTAGTTTTTCTTTCATTATTTTGCAAATTTGTTGCTTGATACAGTTATATTTAGGAGAAGTATTTTTTCTTGGTGAATTGATTTTTTTTTTTTTTGAGTTGGACTCTCACTCTGTTGCCCAGGTGGAGTGCAGTGGCATGCTCACAGCCACTGCAGCCTTATCCTGCTGGACTTAGATGATCCTTCTACTTCAACCTTCTGAGTAGCTGGAACTACAGGCATGTGCTACCATGCCTGGCTTTTTTGATTTATTGTAGAGACGAGATCTCACCAAGTTGCCCAGGCTAGTCTCAAACTCCCGGGCTCAGGCAATCCTCTCTCCTCGGCCTCCCAAAGTGCTGGGGTTACAGACTGAGCCACTGCACCCAACTGGACTGATTCTTTTATCACTAAGTAATGTTGTTATTTTTTCCTACTAATTTTCTTTTCTCTGAAGTCTACTTTGGCTGATGTTAACATAGCCGTACCTGTTTTTAAAAATAATGTTAGTATTTTATGTCTTTTTCCAGCCTTTTATGTAAAATAATGTTATGTTCAAAATGTTTTAGACAGTATCTAGTTGAATCTCGTTTATTCCATTCTGCCAATTTAATTTAATCTGCCTTTTAATTGATGTGGTTAGACCATTTACATTTAAAGTGCTTATGTTAGAGCTTAAATCTGCAATTTTATTTTTTTATTTTCTCTCTGTTTCTTGAGTTTATTATTTTTCATTTATTTTTAACCATTCTGTGAGTTACTTGAACATTATATTTGTACTTTTTTGGAGGTATATTGCTTTGTTTATTTTCTGCTAGTGGTTGCTGTATGCTTTATAGTGTACTCTGTAATTATCTCAGCCTACTGATACCGATATTTTTATCACTTTGAGTGCAGTTTTAAAATCTTGCTTTCGTTAAGATCCTTTGTCCTTCCTACTTTTTAAAATATAGTTTTCTGAAGTATTTCCTCTCCATACACTGAAAACAACAGATGCTATAATTTTGTTTCAACCATCAGTATGATTTAAGACATTCATGTGGGAGAAGGATAGTCTATTATAATTACCCCTTCCTTTGTTCTTGTTTCCTTTATGAAATTCCAAGACACCTTTTGTCATTTCCTTTCTTTTTAGGGAGTTTCATTTAGTTATTCTTAAAGGGTAGGCTTGGTTGTGACAATGTTTTTAGTTTAATAATGTTTCTATGTCCCATTCTTTCATGAAGGATAGTTTTGCTGGATATAACATTCGTAATTGACAGTTCTTGTATTTCAGTGTTTAAGAAATATATTACTTCTTTTGGAGCTCCATGGTTTCAGATGAGAAATTCACACCATTCAAATTGGTGTGCTACTGTAGATAATTTGTCATTTCTCTTGGTTATTTTTAAGGTTTTTTGTCTTCTCTTTTCAGAAGTTTGATTGTTATGTCTTGGGCATGGACATTTTAGGTTTATTTTATCTGGAATGGTTGTGTAAGTTTATATCTTTCACCAAATTTGGTAAGTTCTCACTTATTTTTTTAAATCCTTTTTCAGCTTCACATATTGTCTCTTCTTATAAGCCTCTGGTGGTACAAATGTTAGATTTTTGATTACTATCCCACAGGTCTTTGAGGTTCTGTTTATTTTTTATTTCAGCCTATTTTTTCCTCTGTTCAGATTGAGAAATTCTATTGATCTGTTTTCAGGTTCACTGACTATGGTATAAAAGACACACAAGTGAAAATAAGATAGATTGGCTAGGGATTTTAGGACTTGAATGACAGCAGAGTGAGTGTGTGTGCACGTGCTTCTATTTCTATATATTCCATACTAGAGTGTCCTACAACTTGGAATCACCAACGGGAATAGACAATAACAAAAAGAAAAGAAAGAAAACCCCTTCAACAGTAAAAAGAAAAGATAGAAAACACCATCCTCTCTGGCCAAAGGATCAGGAAAAGGGAAGTCCAGCAGGGACTTAGCAATGAGACATTTTACCCAGTGGCAAACGTGGCTTACTCTACCCACAGCAATGGCACTAACAGAGATAGAATGAGAAACACCAATAGGGTGACCATAGAGCAGGTCAGGGGAAGTGCTGTCTATCCCACAGGTCTGGCTGTCTCCTACCCACTCACATGTTTATACCTTGTAGCCTAAGGGTGTGCTTTCCACTGCTTTGTGTGGTGCCAGAAAGTATCCAGTGGGAGCTCAGGCAAGTCTAGAAGAACATAGCAGACACATACGCGTTCTGAGGACTTATAAAACTAAATTATCTTTGGAAATACAGATCACAAAAGTAGACCAGAATCCTTACAGAAAACTTGAACAAAGCCGTGTTTTTCTAACCACTTTAGATCATTAATTTCACTTAAGGGAATTTTGCCTTTTAAAATATGTCTGGGCTTGGCTTGGTGACTCAGCCTGTAATCCCAGCACTTTGGGAGGCTGAGGCGAGTGGATTGCCTGAGCACTGTGGGTTCGAGACCAGCCCGGGCAACTTGATGAGACCTCGTCTCCACAATAAATAAAAAAGAAAAATTAACTGGGTATGGTAGTGCATGCCTGCTGTTCCGTCTACTTGGAAGACTGAGGCAGAAAGGTCTCCAGAGCCCAGTAGGTCGATGCTCAGGTGGCCGTGAGTATGCCACTGCACTCCAGCCTGGGTGACAGAGTGAGACTCCAACTGGGGGAAAAATAAAAAAATAATATGTATATCTGGTTGTGGTTAAAGTATGTCTCTACCATCAGTTGAATTGTTAGTTTGTTCTGCTCTCTGCTTCTGTTCTCTAAGTCTGTCATTTAATTTTAAAATGTACAGATGATAAATCCTAAAATTATGGTGCATGTGTTCTGTAGCAAATGAACTCGATTGGTTTATTGGCTGTTTCCAGCTTCTTTGTACTTCCTCTACAGCAAATTTAGGCTATTAAGAGGACATTTGTATCTCAAAACTGAACTCCTTTTTTCTTTGAATCTTTACTAGCTAAAATATTAGTTGTATTTGATGACAGGTTGATGGCTGAGCAGTTTTTAATTCTATGGTGTTAAAAAACTAGACTGGAATCTTAAGCTTACAAATCAGGATGCAGAAATAGTAAATACTGGATTCTAGGAATCAGCAGAGCCATGTCCTAGATATGGCTCTGAAATTATTCAACTTCTACATGATTTGTGAGGTACTCTTAATCTTAAAAAAACAAAACAAAGCAAAACAGTATTTATCCTAAGTCACTGAGGTTAACTGCTTTCCCAGTTTGTCGCCACCTGAAGGAAGATAACCTATAAAGAGATCCTACCCTGATGCTCTTTGCTAGAGTATGGAGCAGGTAGCAGGGAGAGAAAGAAACTTAGGTACATGAGGATCATGGCATGCTGGAGAGAGGACCGAGTCTACAAAAGCCACAAAGATAGTCTGGGAGAAGTTGGGGAGAGGAAAGATATATTCCTATCCTCAAACTTCGACTATTTTTATATTAAAGCACAACTAATATTCAGTACATGACTTTTAAAATTTTTATGTATGAATATATTTATATAATTCTCATCCAGGTGACAATGTAGACTATATAAAACTTTGCCAACATTTTTCATTGAGAAACACTTTTTTCATTCATTGCTTTAATGCAGTGGTTAATTACTAGGTTGATAGGTATATATGTGTGTATATTTTTTTGTCCTACCTTTGCTGGAATTTTGGATATTCTGTAAGAAAGTGTTTAACTTAATGAGATTAGTAGCCGTCATTATCACATGACATGGTTATCTGTTTCTGACAGGGAACGTTTCATAATATTAGGTCAGTTGGATATGTAGGTACAAGAAATAAGGCAAGAAGTGTGGCTGCAGTTTTAAAGAAAAACCTTCACATAACTGATGGGAGATAATTGATTTGGAATCCTTCAAAAGCTATTATATAAAAATAGTCAAACAAGCCTTGTGTAGAGTCTAGAATAGAATAATGACTTTTTTAAAATGGGGTTTTCAAGGTATAATTAATGTACAATAAGCTGCATATATTTAAAGTATACAATTTGCATTTGGCCCATGTGTACACCTGTGAAACTGTTACCACAATGGAGGTAATGAACATAAGCACTTCTCAAAGTTTCTTAGTGACCCGTTGTAATCTTTTCCCCATTTCCCAATCTCAGGCAACAGCTCTTCTGCTTTCTGTCTGTAGTTTGCCTGTTATAAAAGTATATATAAGCAAAATCATATGGTATGTACTCTTCTGTTGTCTCACTTCTTTCACTCAGCGTAATTATTTTGGTATTCAGCTATGATGTTGCGTGTTTTGACCTTTTGACCACTACCTTGCTGCATAGTGTTCCATTGTGTGGATGTACCACAGTTTATCCATTCACCCATTGATGGGAATGTGGCTTGTTTCCTCTTTCAAGCTATTAAAAAGAAAGCATCTCTAAGTATTCACGTACAGTCATTCTATGCACATATACTTCTTTTTCTTTTGGGCAGATACCTAGGAGTGGAGTGTCTTATAGGTATACATTCAGCTTTTTCAAAGTGGTTGTGCTATTTCACATTCCCATCAGCAGTATTCGAGTTCCAGTTCCTCCTTACCCTCGTCAACACTTACATAGTAAGAATTTTTAGTTTTAGCTCTTTTAGTGGGTATGTAGTGATGTTTCAAATTTTTATTTTCCTGATGACTGAGGATCTTGATCATCTTTTTCCTGTGCTTATTTTCATGTACCTTCTTATTTCATGTACTGTTCACATTGTCTTGGCTTGAATATTCAGATCTTTTCTGCATTTTAAAAATTGAGTTGTTTATTTTCACATTTAGGTATAAGAGTTATTTACATATTCTATATACAAGTCCTTTGTCAGATAAATGTTTTGCCATATTGTTTCCAGTCTGTGACTTGTATTTTTAATTTAGCAATAATGTCTTCTGAAGAGTAAAACTTTTAAAAAATTAAAACCTTTTGTACTTGGAACCATCACATGGATCACCTACCAGTAATTCAACCACCCTTTTTTACAGAATAGCGAAAAATAAATCACTTCATATTAGATAGTATAACATTAGAAGCACTTATTTCATTGTAATAATATCTGGCTTATAATGGAATTTTGGAACTTATATTACTAAACAAACAAAATTTCATATCTTATGTTTTTCTAATGTATGGTATAGTGTGAAACAGTCACTGACATGCATTGCAGGTTCCTTGATGCATGTTGTGCAGTAGTAATTTGTTTGATGTCTTCCACCAGGTAGTTTTCTATTTGAGCAGACAGTGCTGTCTTGTCTTCTTCCTTCCACATTATGTAATTTATTGTCCAGTCAGCTGTTCGAAGATGATGTGAAAGGATGCACTCGTGATTCCTGAAAACCACTTCTCAACTGATTGATCAGAAGCTTGACAAATTTCAAATAGGATATAGATTTTTCTTTTTTTTTTCCTTTGATCCTCGGTAAAGTATATAGGAGTTAATAATGTGTGTTTCTTGTTACCAGAAGAATAATTTCATATACAATGAAATTTTTCTAAATTATCTGTATAAAAATCTAAATCTAACTCATCTTCACTGCTGCTTATATTATAATTCTCAATTTTGTCTTTTCATTTTACTATTGTTCTGCAAACTAAATAAATGACCCTGAGAGGGGGCATCTGAGTGGTTTGCTAAATTTAAGCTGCCCCCTCAGAAGTCCGGGACATCCTAATGCAAAGGGTTAATCTTCCCAAACAAAAAGCCTTTGTTTCCTTTGACTTTTCTTTATGCTCTTTCTATTTTATTGACTTATATTTTTATTATTTTCTCCTACTTTGAGTTTAAACTGCTCATTTTTAGTTTCTTGTATTGGTCACTTCTTGGGCATGTGGGAAAAAAACATAAGATGTGGATGATTGCTTACCTAATATTTAGAATGTGATCTTATAGGTTACACACACACACACACACACACGCGCGCGTGCAGTGTAGATATTGCATGTATATATCATGTATCTTGTAATACAGTATTTATGGTAGGAAATAACACAAGATAAAATCCCTGCACAATATCTGTGTTGGCATAAGTGTACCATTATAATTGACTGTTTTAAGATAGTTGTAAAACCACTGTAGTCACAGATATGCCAACGGCTTATTCTTCTCATGTTTGATCTGTGGCTCCAGTAGAGGTACCAAACACCTCTGTATTCAGTATTTCCAACTTGATATAATTAGGTGAATTTACTATGGTCTTTTTAAGTGAATGTGTTTAAATGTTCAAATTTAAAACTCTTGAATTAGTGAGTTTTTTTTTTCCTTAAAGTTTTGTATTTGGAATATGTTCAAATTTTCAGAAAATGCCTAAGAATGAAAATAGAGTAAAAAATATTCACATACTCTTTACCTAGTTTCACCTATTGCTGATAATTTGATCCATTTGCTTTATCATTTGCTATTTGCTTTCTGCCTGTCTGCCCCCCAACTAATAAATTAATTCAATGTATGAAAGAACTATAATCTTAAAGCTCTAGTTGAGTAGAGATTATATTTTGTTTCATGGTTACATGGTATTTAAAATACCATTTAGGGTTGGAGACAGTGACTCACACCTATAATTCCTGCACTTAGCACTTTGGGAGGTAGGAAGATCGCTTGTGGCCAAGAGTTTGGGACCAGCCTGGGCAACATGGCAAGAGCCTAGCTCTACAAAAAATTTTTAAATTAGCCAGTTGTGGCAATGTGCACCTGTAGTCCCAGCTACTCAGGAGGCTGAGGCAGGAAGATTACTTGAGCCCAGGAAATTGAGGTTGCAGTGAGCCATAATTGTGCCAGTGCACTCCAGCCTGGATGACAGAATGAGACCCTGTCTCTAAAAAATAAAATAAACTTCACAGGTACTTTTTTTAGAAAAGACTTAGAGTCTAGAATACAAAACCATGTACTATATTTTCTTTTGTTAACTTTTAAAATATTGATACATAATTCCCATAAGTTCATTTTTAAGGTGTATGACTTAGGATTTTTTAGTATATTCATGGAATTTTGTCATCATCTAATTACAGAATATTTCCAATACTCCAAAAAGAAACCTCATACACATTCACAGTTGCACCCTATTCCCTTCTAGCACCTGGCAACTGCTAATCTGTATTCAATTCTATAGATTTGCCTATTCTGGACATTTCTTATAAATGGAATACTAAAAGATGTGACTTCTTTTTTTTAATCTAAGGCTTATTTTACTTAGCTTTAGTTTTTAAGGTTCATCCATTTGTAGCATGTGTCAGTACTTCATTCCTTTTTGTTATGGCTGAAAAATATTCCATTTTGTGGATTCACCACATTTTGTTAACTATTCATCAGTGAATATACATTTGGGCTACTCTCACTTTTTTACCATCATGAACAATGGTGCTGTGGACATTTGAGTAAAAGTGTTTGTATGCACATATGTTTTCAGTTCTCTTGTGTATATGCCTAAGAGTGGAATTGGTGTGATAACTCTATATTTACCTTTTTGAATAACTGCCAAACTTTTCCAAAGTGGCTGCTCCATTTTACATTACCACCAGCAACTTGACTTTTCAGTATTTTCACATCCTCACCAATACTTATTGTCTGTTTTATTATAGCCATCCTAATGTGTGTGAAGTGGCATCATGTTTTGGTTTTGATTTGCATTCCTCTAAGGACTGATCTTGAGCATCTTGTTATATATTTGTTGTCCATTTCTGTATCTTTGGAGAAATATCTATTCAGATTCCTTGTCCATTTTTCTCAAGTTTAAAACATGTATTTAAAATACAATTTATAAAATACTTAATATGCTGACTCAGGAGCCCGTGGTGCAGGGTAGGGTGGGGGTGGGCAGTTGCCTGCTACACCTGCAGAGCAAGGCTGCAGGGGTGCGGTCCTTCCTCCCATGCCCTTCTGTTCAGACACCCAAGGGACTCATCATGTATACCCCTGGATCACATGATCCCAGAGGTTTCTTGAGTCTTTGTTATCAAGGGAGGTTGGGTGTAGCCCTGCCGGCCCATCCCTGAGCAGGGCTTGCCCATTTCTTGATTGGGATATTTGGTTTTTATTATTGCATTGTAAGATTTCTTTACATATTCTTTATAAGATACTGTATAACATTTGCATTTTCTCCCATCCTGTAGGTTGCCTTTTCACTTGCCTGATAGTGCCCTTTGAAGCACAAAGGTTTTTCATTTTGATAAAGCCTAATTTATCTATATTTTCCATGTTAGCTAGTAGTCAAGAGACCATATCTCATCAGAGGTAATGAAGATTTAACTTATCTTCTAAAAGTTTCATAGTTTTCGCTCTTACCCTGAGTTCTTTGATGCATTTGAAGTTAATTTTTTCGTATGTTGTGGGATAGGGTCTATCTTCATCCTTTTTTCCATACAGATTTCTAGTTATCCCAACACCATTTGATGAAAAGACTATTTTATCCTCCTTTGAATTGTCTTGGCACTTATCAAAAATCAATTGACCATAAATTGTGAAAGTTTATTTCTGGACTCTCAATTCTATTCTATTTTATCTATAGGTCTATCTTTATTCTACTACATACTGTCTTGATTAATGTAGTAGTGTAGCTTTGTAGTTAAAGTTTGAAGTCAGGAAGGGTGGATCCTCCACTGTATTGTTCTTTTTCAAGATTGTTTTGGCTTTTCTTGAATATTCTTATGAACTTTAGGAGCAGCTTGTCAATTTGAAAAAAAGCAAGGTGGGATTTTTAATAGGATTGCATTGAAAGTGAAGATTCGTTTGGAGTATATTGCCATCTTCACATTATTAAGTATTCCCGCCTAGGAATACCAGATGTCTTTGCATTTATTTAGGTCTTCCTTAATTTCTTTCGGTGATGCTTTGTAATTTTTTTTTTTTTTTTGGAGTCTCACTCTGTGGCCCAGACTGGAGTGCAGTGGCTGCTCGCGGCCACCGCAGCCTCGACCTTCTGGGCTCCGGCGATCCTTCTGCCTCAGCCTTCCGAGTAGCCGGAATTACAGGCATGCACTACCACGCCCGGCTGATTTTTTGATTTGTTGTAGAGATGAGGTCTCACTGCCCAGGCGGGTCTCGAACCCGCGGGCTCAGGCAATCCACTCACCTCAGCCTCCCAAAGGTGTGGGATTACAGGCTGAGCCACCGAGCCCGGCTGATGCTTTGTAATTTAAAGTGCACAAGTCTTGCATTTGTTCAAGTTGTATAATCTTCTATATATGTTGCTCGATGTGTTTGCTTGTATTTTGTTGAGGATTTTTATATCCACATTTATAATGGATATTGATCTGTAGTTTCCTTTCATGTGACGACTATCTGATTTTGGTATCAGGGTATTAGTGGCTTCATAGAATAAGTTGGGAAGTGGTTTTTTTGTTTATTTTTTGAATCTTTTTGGGAAAAGTTTGTGATGGATGTATTCTTCCTTAAATGTTCAGTAGAATTCATTAGTGAAACCATCTGTTCCTAGGCTATCGTTTGTGGGAAACTTTGATTATTATTAAATCTCTTCACTTGTTGCAGGTTTGTTAAGATTTTCTATTTATTCTAAAATTGATTTCAGTATTTTGTATCTTTCTAGTTATTTGTCCATTTTATGTAGGTGATCTAACTTGTTTGCGTATAGTTTCATTGTGTTCTCTTATCCCTTTTACTTCTGCAAGATTGGTAGGTCTATTTTCTTACTGGGCAATGTTAGTAGTCACATCCTCTGATTCATTTTATCTTCTTTAGCCTATCTAAAGATTTGTCAGTTTTGTTGATTTTTTTTTTTTTTTCCTCCAAAGAACCAACTTTTGGTTTTAATAATTTTCTCAGTTTTTCTGTTCTATACATTTTTCTGCTCTAACTTGTATTGTTTCCTTTCACCTTGGTTTGGGTTTAATTTGCTCTTACTTTTCTAGTTTGTTTATTTATTTATTTATTTTTGAGTTGGAGTCTCACTCAGTCGCCCAGACTGGAGTGCTGTGGCCACTCCTGGCCACTGGAACCTCGACCCGCTGGGCTCTGGCGATCCTTCTGCCTCTGCCTTCCAAGTAGCTGGAAGTACAGGTGTGCGCTACCATGCCCGGCTAATTTTTTGATTTATTGTAGAGATGAGGTCTCACCAAATTGCCCAGGCAGGTCTCGAACCCACGGGCTCAGGCAATCCACTCACCTCGGCCTCCCAAAGTGCTGGGATTACAGGCTGAGCCACCGAGCCCGACCTCTAGTTTCTTTAAATGATAGGTTAGGTTATGAAGATTTTTGCTTCTAGGCCAGGCTTGAAAGATTTTGCTTCTTTTTAATGTAGGTATGAACAGCTATAAATATCTCCTAGTACTACTTTTACTTCATCCCATAAGTTATGGTATTTTGCAATTTTGTTTTTACTTATTTCAAGATCTTTTCTAGTTTCCCTTCTCATTTCTTATTTGACACACTGGTTATTAAGGTTTGTATTTTTTAATATCTACGCATTTTTTGAGTTTCCCAAATTTTCCTCTGTAATTTCTAATGTCGTTCCATTGTGGTTAAAGAACATACTTTGTATTACTTCAGTCCTTTTAATTTTATTAGAATTGTTTTATGGCTTAATGTATGATATATCCTAGAGAATGTTTCTTGTACACTTCAGAAGAATATATATCTGTTTTTACTTTATAGATGGCTCTCAGGTCTAGTTGTTTTCTAGTGTTGTCAAGTTTCCTTGTTATAATTTTTTATGGTTCTGTTGTCTAGTTGTTTTACCCATTTTCGAAAGTGGGATATTGAATTCTTCAACTATTTTTGTTCAGTTTCTTATTTCTCCCTTTATTCTATTAGTTTTTGCTTCAGTGTTTCAGAACGCTCTTGTTAGGTACATATGTTTATACTTGTTATATCTTTTTGGATGCATTCATCCCTTTATCATTATGAAATATCTTTTTTCTCTGGTAGCGATTTTTGTCTTAACGTCTAAATTTTATAAATTGATTTTTTAGTGGTTGCTTTGAGGATTACAGTTAACATCTTAATATATAACAGTCTAATTCAGATTAATCTCACCTGTTCTTCAAATATTCTTCATGTCCCTTTTTCTCCTTTTCTTTTGGGACTTCTTGATGTGCCTATGTCGGTTCTCTAGATGGTGTGTCATAATCACTCAGGCTTTGTTCATTTTTCTTCCTTTTTATTCTTTCTGTTTCTCAGGCTGGATAATCGCAATCAACCTATTTTCAACTTTGATCCTTTCTTCCATCTGCTAAAATATGCCATCTAGTGCCTCTGAATTTTTAATTTAAGTTATTATACTTTTTATAGCCAGAATTTCTGTTTGTTTCCTTTTTGTAATTTCTTTCTCTTTATTGATATTTTCTATTTGGTGAGACATCATTCTCATACTTTCCTTTAGTTCTCTGCACATGGCTTTCCTTATTTCTTGGAAAATATTTTAAATTGGCTTATTTAAAGTCTGTAGGTAGTAAACCCTAGTTTTAGGGACGGCTCCTATCGATTGCATTTTTTCCTGTGTATGAACCATATTTTTTTTGTTTCTTTAGATTTGTAACACTATTTCATTGAAAACTGGGAATTTTCATTTCTGTTATTGTACTATTGATTCTTTTCTTTTTTTTCTTCTTCTTTTTTTTTTTGTTTGGTTTGTTTGTTTTGTTTTTTGAGTTGGAGTCTCACTCACTCTGTCACCCAGACTGGAGCACAGTGGCCACTCCTGGCCACCGCAGCCTCGACCTACTGGGCTCCGGGGATCCTTCCGCCTCAACCTTCCAAGTAGCTGGAACTACAGGCGCGCGCGACCACACCCGGCTAATTTTTTTGATTTATTGTAGAGATGAGGTCTCGCCAAGTTGCCCAGGTGGGTCTCGAACGCACGGGCTCAGGCAATCCACTCATCTCGGCCTCACAAAGCACTGGGATTACAGGCTGAGCCACCGAGCCCGGCCTATTGGCTCTTTTCTATTTGGTTCCTTTAATAATTTCTGTTTCTATTAATCTTAATTTGGTGAGACTTTCAGTTCTTTAGACATGGTTTCCTTTAGTTCTTTAAATGTATTTAATATAGCTGAAGTAAATTGTTAAGTAATCCCAACATCAGGGATTTCTCTGGGACAATTTCTGTTGAATATTTCTTTTCTTTTGTACTTTTTTGTTCTTATGTTTCTCAATTTTTTGTTGAAAACTGGACAATTAAATATATAATATGGCAACTCTGGAAGTTAGATTCCACCCCTTCCAGAGTTTGTTGTTACTGTTTGTGTTGTTTTTGTTGCTGTTTGTTTCGTGACTTCTGAACTAGTACTTTGAAATCTGTATTATTTGTAATGCCTAGCCACTGAAGTCTCTGTCTGGTTAACTTCATGGTCATCTAATGACTAAATGGAGATTTCCTTAAAAAATCTGGAACCAGTATTTCTCCCAGTCTTTGCTGAGAGGCGTGAGTGTGTGTGTTGGGGCACATTGTCAACACTCAGTGTCAGGCAGTTGTCAGCTGTTGTTTAGCTTTTGCCTCCTGATCACACAACGCCTCAGGGTTAGCCAGATGTCGGAGCGTAGGGAGTTCTCAGGTCTTTCCTGAGCATACACACAGCTCCAGGCATGCACATGACCTACATTGCCAGGAAGGTATGAGAACCTTGTAAAGTCTTTATCAACATCTCATTCCCAACTTTTCCATTAAATTTTATTTTGGTATAGGAATGTGGGTTACAAGTGAGGATTAACTACATTAGTAGGCTGCATTCAGGAGAAGTTTGAGCTTCTAACTATACTTCACTTTCCCTGGCAGTGATCCAAGTGTCCTTTGTATTGTTGCATGCTCCTCACTCTGCCTTCTCTCTTCCTCCCCAACAGTGCCCAGCACCTACCTATCCCTCCCTTGTGCTAATGTGACTAATGTTCAAGCCTACCTAGTGAAAACATGCAGTATGCATGCACATGCAGTTCTTTGTCTGTGTGGTAGATCACTTAGTATGATGGTCTCCAAGTCCATTCAATTTGCTGCGAAGTCCATGTTTTTGTTCTTTATGGCTGCATAATACTCCATCATGTATATGTACCACATTTTCTTTATTAAGTCCACTTTCAATGAGCAGTAGGGTTGGTTCCTTTTTTTGCCGTTGTGAATACTGTGGCAGTAAACATGCATGTGCAGGTGTCTCTTGCTGAACAATTGATGTTTCTCCGGGTATATTCCCGGGAGAGGAATTGTTGGATCATATGGAAGGCCAATTTTTAGCTCTTTTAGGAATCACCACATTGCTTTCCATAGAGGTTGCACTCTCACCAACAGTGTAGAAGCACTCCTTTTTCTCTGCACCCACACTAGCATCTGTTGTTTTTTGGCTTAATGATAGCCATCCTTACCAGAGTTAGGTGGTAGGTATCTCTTTGTAGTTTTGATTTGCATTTCTCTGATGATTAGTGAGGCTGAGCATTTTTTCATGTGTCTGTTGGCTGCTTGTATGTCATCCTTTGAGAAGTGTCTGTTCATGTTGTTTGCCCACTTTTTAATGAGATTTTTTTCCCCTTTCATTTTGTTTGAATTCCTTGTAGATCCTGGATGTTGGGCCTTTGTCAGATGCATAATTGGCAAATATTGTTTCCCATCCTTGGGTTGTCTCTTTATTCTTTTGATGATTTCTTTTGCTGTGCAAAAGCTTTTCAGTTTGTTGAGGTCCCTCTTGTCTTTCTTAGCTTTTATGGCATTCACTATTGGTTGCTTGGTCAAGAATTCCTTGCCTACTCTGATGTGCATAAGGACATTTCCAGTGTTTTCTTCTAGAATTCTCAGTTTGATGTTTTTCGTTTAGGTCTTTGATCCATTTTGAGTTGATTTTTGTATATTGTAATAGGTAGGGATCCAGTTTCATTCTTCTGCACGTGGTCAGCCAGTTTTCCCAGCACTATTTGCTAAATATGGTCTTCTTTCCCCAGTGATTGTTACTGGTGGCTTTATTGAAGATGAGTTGGTTGAGAGACCAAGTTTTTGCTTCCAGAATTTCTGTTCTGTTCCATTGGTCTATGTGCCTACTGTAGTGTCTTATAATAACATTTAAAACTTGGAAGTATGAAATCTTCCAGTTTGTTGTTTTTGCTGAGAATTGTTTTGATGATTCACGTTCTTTTTTGTTCCATATGAATTTCAATATTGTTGTTTTGATGTTGGTAATTTGATGGGTATTGCATCGAGCTTTTAGTTTGCTTTGAGAGAGATGGACACCTGGACAGTATTGATTCTTCCAATCCGTGCAAGCATGGACTGTCTTTCCATTTTGTGTCATCCTTGATTTCTTTGTGCAGCATTTTGTAGTTCTCATTGTGAAGGTCTTCTACTTCTCTGCTTTGGTGGATGCCAAGATCTTTTTTTTCATTCCTTCCTTCCTTCCTTCCTCTTTCCTTTTTTGTGGCTATTATGAATGGGGTTGTGCTTGTCATTCTCCACCTTCTTATTGCTGGTGTATAGAAATGTAACTGTTTTTGCACTTTGATTCTGTAACTTGAGACTTTAGTAAAGTTGTTTATCAGTGTGAGGAGGCTTTTGAGAGACTCCTTCAGGTTTTCAAGATATAAAAACATATTATCCACAAAAAGAGATAGCTTAACTTCCTCTTTTCCTATTTGGATACCCCTGAGTTTCTTTTCTTGCCTGATTGCTCTGGCTAGGACTTCCAGCACTGTATTGAATAAGAGGGGTGAGAATTGGCATTCTTGTCTGTTCCAGTTCTTAGGGGGAGTGCTTCTGGTTTCTGCTCTTTGAGCAAAATATTGACTGTGGTTTTATCATAGATGGTTCTTTTTGAGGAATATTCCTTCTATACCTAGGTGCTCAAGGGTTTATATTATCAAGGGATACTGATTTGTTCATTTTTTTTTCTCCGTCTAATGATATAATCATATGGTTTTTGGTTTTACATATGTGATCCTGTGAATGTTGAATCAGCCCTGCATCCTAGGAATGAAGCTCACCTGGTCATGGTAGATGATTTTTAGACATGCTGTTGGCTCCAATTTGGTAGAATCTTGTTGAGAATTTTTACCTCTACATTCATCAGGAAGATTAGCGTGAATTCTCTTTCCTTCTTGGGTTTTTGCCAGGATTGAGTATCAGTATGCAGTTAGCTTCATAAAATAAGTTTGGAGAATTCCATCTTTCTTGATTGCCTGGAATACTTTTAGAAAGACTGGTATCGACTCCTCTTTGTATGTCTTGTAGAATTCAGCTGGGAAGTCATCTGGTCCGGGGCTCTTTTTGCTGGGGAGATTTCTTATGACTGAGTCAATTTCCTGGATTGTTACTGGTCTATTTAGAGTTTCCATTTCTTCTTGTTTCATTCTTGGGAGGTTGTGTGATGTCAGAAAGTCTTACATTTCCGTTACATTTTTTAGTTTATTTGCACATAGGTATTGATAGTGATCTCTGATAATCTTTTGAATTTCTTTAGGTTCAGTTGTGTCTTTGCCTTTTTTATTTCTAATTTTGTTTATTTGGAATTTCTCTCTCATTTTTAGTCATTTTGGCCAGGAATCTGACAATCTTATTTATCCTGTCAAAGAACCACCATTTTGTCTTGTTGATCCTTTCTATGATATTTTTGTCTTCTGTATCCTTCAATCGTGATTTTTATCTTAGTGATATGGATTTTTCTACTGAAGTTAGGATTTAGGTGATCTTGCCTTTCCAGCTCCTTTAGGTGTGGTGTTTGGCTTATTACTTGTGATCATTCTATTTTCTTTATGTGTGCATGCCATGGTATAAATTTTCCTCTTACTGTTTTCATGGCATCCCAGAGATTCTGGTAAGGTGTATCTTTGTTTTCATTTGTTTCCAGGAATCTTTTTATTTCTGTCTTGTTGACCCAGAAGTTATTCAGCATGTTGACCCAGAAGTTATTCAGCATGTTGTTTAGTGTCTATGTCTTTGTGTGTGTTGGGAGGATCTTATTGGTGGTGATATTTTATTCTACTGTGATCTGAGAAGATGCATAGTATTATTTAGATCTTTTGAAATTTTTCACACTTGATTTATGTCCAAGAATGTGATCAGTCTCGGAATATGTTTCATGTGCTGATGAGTAGGATGTATACCTCTAGATGTTGGGTGAAATGTTCTATCAATGTTTATTAAATCCATTTGATCAAGCATCAAGTTAAGTTTCCAGATCTCCTTGTTGATTTTTTGCCTCAAAGATCTATTTTGAGTTGTGTTAGTGAGGTGTTTAGGTCTCCACTTATGATTGTGTGAGAGCTAGTGTCCTGTCTTAGTTTACTTCGTAGTTGTATTATAAAACCTGGTGCTCCTGTGTTGGGTGCATATATGTCTAAGATGGATATTTATTGCTAGTGGACTGAGCCTTTTAGCAATATGTAGTGTCCTTTTTTGCTTTTGATGGCTTGAAGTCTGCTTTGTCTGACATCAGAATAGCTACGCCTGCTTTCTTCTGTTTTCCATTTGCCTGAAAGACTGTTTTCCAGTCTCAACTTTGAGCCTGTGGGTGTCCTTTGAAGTGAGATGAGTTTTCTGGAGGGCCACACTGTTGAATCATGCTTTTTTATCCAGTTTGCCACTCTGTGTCTCTTCAGTGGCACAATTAGCTCATTCATGTTCAAACTGATTATTGAAATGTAAGAATTTATCCTTGTCATAGGGCTCTTAGGGGGTTGCTTTGTTTCCTTTTCACTTTTGTATTTATATATGTGTGTATTTTCATTTTTGTGAGTGCTCTGTATGCTCTGTTTACTCTGTGTTTGCCTGTACTTTTGTGATGGCTAAAACTGTTCTTTCTTTTTCTGTGTTCAGTACCTTCTTGATTGTCTCCTGAAGGGCTGGTCTATAGGCAGCATATTGTCTCAGGGATTTGATGTCTGAGAAGGCTTTTAATTCTCTGTCACTGATGAAGCTTAGCTTGGTGGGGTAGGAAATTCTTGGCTGGAATTGCTTATCTTTAAGAACATTAAATACTGGACTCCAGTTTCTTCTGACTTGTAGCATTTCTGCAGATAAGTCTGGAGCACTTCTGATGGGTCTTCCCTGGTAGGTAGTCTGACTTTTCTCTCTTGCTGCCTTTAGGATTTTTTCTTTCATACTTAACATCGTGGAGGCAGATTACTGTGTGTCTTGGGAATGATCTTCTCATGTGATACCTTGCAGAGGTTCTCTGAATCTCTTGTGCTTGAGTGGTTACCTCTCTAGTGAGACGTGGGAAGTTTTTTTGGATGATTTCATGGAATGTTTGTTCCATGGTGCTCTCAATTTCCCTTTCTGCTTCAGGCTTAGATTTGGCTTCTTGATAAAGTCCCACTTCTTTTGGAGGCTTTTTTTCTTTGTATTGAGCTTTCTTCTTGTTTTTGACAGACTGGGTTAATTCCATATTTTGGTCAAGCTCCAAGATTCTTTCCTCTACTTGGTGTAATCCTGCTCCCTGTGCTTGTTGCTTTGTTTTTGATCTCCTGGATGGAGTTTGTTATTTCCATGATTTCAGAATAGGCTTTTTTTAAATTGGCCAACTCCACTTTTACTTCCTGTATGACTTCGGTGAGTTTTGCTTCTAGGTTCTCTTGGTTCACTCTGTTCATTTTAGCATCCTATTTCTGACTTCTGTGACTGCCATCTGGGGCAGTTTGTGGGGAGTTTCTGTTGTTTGTTTTCTGATAGCTGTTTTTTCAGACTCTGTCTCCTTAGTATTCTAAGTGTTGCCTATATTTTTTAAATTAATTTTTCATCATTTGAGACAGACCTCTTTTTCCTTTCTGTAATTCCTTTGGCTTTGTTGCTCTGAAGCTAGTCACTGACCCTCTATTCTAGGGCTTTTTCTATGTTTTAGTATAGGTCCCTCAGTGAGAGAGGGAGGGGCATTCACTTCTGTTCCCTGCTTCACCTTGTGTCAGGTTTCTTAGCTGTAGCAGTCTGCTGCTACCACTTTGCAGAGAGTGACTGGGGGATTGTCCCCTTATCTGCTCTCTGCAGTTCTCACTGAGAAAGCCTTTTGGTGTTTTTAGTGTCACTTCCTCCCTGTTCAAGTTCACAGTCTGGTCTTTAAAAAGAGCTATTTCCCTGCCACTGGGGAGGTAGGATGGAATCCATCCTGTAGGCGTGCAGGGCTTGGAGGTGATTCTTCCTGATCTGACTGGGAAGATGGGCTGGGTGCCAATGAGGTTCACTCTGCAGGTGAACTTTCCCTACCTGAGAGCTGGCTGCCAGGCTTTGCTGACTGAAACCATACTCAGGGCTGCTGACCTAGTGCATTTTTTTTTTTTTTTTGGTTTGTTTGTTTGTTTGTTCTGTTTGGGGTCTGGTTTCCGATAGCTGTGTCCTGACCAGGATTCCTCCCACATGGGACCCATGATTTGCATGTGAATGGGAGGGGGTGAACAGACCCAAAGCGTCTTAGGTACACTCATCCATTCTTGTTCACTGGACAAGGCATCAGTTTCTGTGCAAGCCTGGTGTACAGTGAGAGATGGAGTGCCCGAATTCCCACATCTGGTGCTGTTATCTGTGTTCAAGGAGACCTTTGCTGGGTGCAAGGTGCTTTGCCCATCCAAAACTGTTCAGAGTGTCTTTGTCCATTGGTGACTTGGTCCCCACTCTCTGCCTTGCTGGGTGAGAGTGGCACTGGTCTGCTGCTCCCAAGTGGCCATCTTGGATCATCTCCCATCTTTTCCTTTCAAACTTTTGGGTTGGCTTATTGATGGCCTCAACTGTCATCTACCACTTCAGGCTATGGTCAGGCTTTAAAAAATTTCCTCTAAATGTTTTTGACATGTTCCCAGGGTCAAGAATTTTCACAGTGGGAAAACTCTGAGTCAGGTCAAATAAAAACAGTCTTTGAGGTGTAGTTTCAAAGGGAATCATTTGACAGGTCAGGTAAGACAGTTCTCTGAAAATGAGGCTTTGAAGGAGCTCCATTGTTGTTCTGCTCTCTCTGGTGACTGTCAAGCTGCTGTTTCTCATTGTGATTGTGGGTTGTTGTTTATCGTGCTGTCACAGAACTGGAGAGAAAAAAATGAGAGTAGGTCAAGTTAAATGCTACAAATCTAACTTCTTGTTGAGATTCAGCTTTTAAAAAATGCATCAACACTCCACGGATTGCTGCAAGCCTTTGGTTAATTTCCTGAATTCTTAGAAAGTTTAATCTGAGGCTGCCAATTTTCTTGTTTCTCTCATAGGGAAAGAATATTCAAAGGTCCTTAACTTTGCCTTTTTTCTGAAATACTCTGCATTTTTTTCTTTTTGTATTTTTACTGAACATTTTGTTTGTTCAAACTGTTCTGAATTCTTGACATCATATTCAGTCTTTAATGATTGAATTAAATTGATAATGGTAATGATAATGATTGAATTAAGTTGATAATTTAATCTGAAAGTAAATTTTATAATCTTAATATTAACTCATTTAAGAATCACCCTTTGAAAAAAATATTTTTAGGGTAAATTATTGAGCAGGTAGAAATAGTTGCCAAGGTTTATCATTAACTATTTGAGTGATAATTCATTTTTTAAAGATATTTTTAGAGGTATACTGTAGCAAGAAAATATGCAGAGAGATCTCATGTACCCTTTACCTAGTTTCTCCCAATGACAATATCATGACAAAGAATACTACAAAATCACAACTAGGATTCTTTTTTTTTTTTTTTGAGTCAGAGTCTCATTTTTGTCACCCAGGCTAGAGTGCAGTGGCATGATCATAGCTTCCGCAGCCTCGGCCTGCTGGGTTCAGGTGATCCTTCTGCCTCGGCCTTCCAAGTAGCTGGAACTACAGGTGTGTACCATCATGCCTGGCTAATTTTTAAATTTATTGTAGAAATGAGGTCTCGCCAAGTTGCCCAGGCTGATCTCAAACCCTTGGATTCAGGCAATCTTTTCACCTCAGCATCCCAAAAATGCTAGGATTACATGTGTGAGCCACCACACCTATCAGGATATTGATATTTTGTTAGGTGTGTGTATTTCATTTTCACCATTCTGATATTTTCATTTCCCTTATGGTTAATGATGTTAAACATTTTTTCATGTGCCCATCTGCTGCAATGTCTGTTTCTCTTTTGCTCATCTTCTATTTGGATTGTTCTTTTCTATTTGTTTTTGAGCTCTTTATGTGGCCTAGATCTTAGTCCTTTGTTGAGTGTATGTTTTGCAGATAACGTTATATCATCTTTATTTTGCTGTTTCATCCTCTTAGCCAGGGTCATATGGAGGACAAAGTTTAATGTTGATGAAGTGCAACAGTTTATAAGTTTTATTTATTTATTTTTTGGATTGTGCTTTTGATGTCATTCTAGGAACTCTTTGCCTTGCTTTTCATCCTGAAATTTTTCTTTTTCTTTTTTTTTTAAGTTTTATAGTTTTACATTTAGAGAAGTGATATATTTTGAGTTATTTATTTAAGTTGTGAGGATTAAGTCAGAGTTCTTTTTAGTTTTTTGCCTGTGGATCTCTAGTTGCTTCTGTGCCATTTGTTGGAAAGGCTGTTCTAGTGAATTGCTTTTGCAGTTTAAAAAAAAAATCAGTGGGGCATATTTGGGTCTATTTCTGGGTTTTCTGTTCTGTCCGAGTGATTCATGTGTTTATCCCTTTGCCAGTATCACACTGTCTTGGTTACTGTCACTATACAGTAAGATATAATATCTGGTAGAGTGATTACTTCTACTTTATTCTTAATTTTGGTGATTGTTTTACCAATTCTAAGGCTTGTGCCTTTCTATTTTTTTTTTTTTTTTTTTAATAAGTTTGTGTCAACAAAAAAACTGTCTTGGAATTTTAATAGGGTTTTCATTAATCTCATAGATCAATATGGTAAGAAATGGCATCTTTATATTTTGCATCTTTTAATCCATGAACATGGTATGTCTTTCCATTTATTTAGGTCTTTGTTGATTTCTTTCATCAGCATTTTGTATATATCAGCACATATATCCCGCACATGCTTTCTTAGGTTTATATCTACTTCATTTTATTTGGAGTGATTACAAATAGTATTGTTTATAATGTTGGTTTCTGCATATTCATTGGTAGCATATAGAAATGCAATTGGTTTTTGGATTTTGATTGTCTTGTATTCTGCAACTTTGCTAAATTTACTTTTTAGTTCTAAGAAGGATTTATTTTCCTTTTGAATTCTTTGGAATTTTACACAAATACGTAGTTTGCAAACAGGGACAGTTTTACTTATTTTCCTATGTATTATTTTTCCCCCTTGTTTTGTTATAGTGGCTAGAACTTATGGCACCATGTTGAATAAGAGTGGTGAAAGCCACTCCTTGACATGTTTCCAATCTCACGAACTATACGTTGACTTTCACCAGTATGTAGGATAGTGCCTGGAGGTTGAGATTTGAGGGTTTTTTTTTTTCTGTCTTGTTGAGAGTTTTTTTTTTAATCATGATTAGGTGTTAAGTTTTATTAAATACCTTTTCTGTATCAATTGATATGATTATGTATTTTTCCTCTAAGCCTTTTGATAGGCATGATCATTACATTGATAAGTTTTTGAATGTTTAATGTCTTTGCCACCTTGAATAAAAATCAATTGGTCATGATGTATAATTGTATGTATCGCTGGATGCAGTTTGTTAATATTTAAGTAACTTCCTTGTCTAAATTAATGAATTATTCCATAGTTTTTGTAGTAACATATGTAACAAAATTCACCATTTATAGCAATTTAAGTGTATTATTCAGTAGCGTTAATTACATTCAAAATGTTATTTAGCCATCACCATTATCTATTTCCAAAACTTTTTCATTATCCCAGACTCAGTGGTCATTAAGCCACAACTCCCCACTCTCTGCTACCTCGGGTGTCCTTGATAATCTCTAATCTACTTTGTTTCCATGAATTTGATTATTCTAGATGTTTCATAGGAATAGAATCACAATGTTTATCTTTTTGTGTCCAGTTTATTTCAGTTAGTATAGTGTTTTCGTAGTTCATGTTGTAGCATATATCAGATATTTTTATGACTGGATTATGTATATGATGTATTTATCCACTCATTTGTGATGAACACTTGAGTTGTTTCTGTTATACTTGAAAACTTTGGGTACCTATGGTCATGCATTACTTAACAATGGAGACACTTTCTGAGAAATGTGTCATTAGGCCATTTCATGTTAAGCTAATGTCATAGAGTGTACTTCCACAAATCTAGATGGTATAGCTACTATAACCAAGGCTATGTGGTATATAGCCTGTTGTTTCTAGGCTGCAAACCTGTACAGCATGTTACTGTAATGAATACTGTAGATGATTATAACACAATGGTAAGTTTTTGTGTATCTAAACATACTGTAACATAGGAAAGGTACAGTAAAAATACAGTATTATAATCTTAAGGAACTACCATCATATATGTGGTCTGTCATTAACCAAAATGTCATTATGTGGCACATTACTATATTTAAATCTTTTGTTTTTTTGCAGACAGCTTGTTGAGATATATCACACAGATTCTGATCTTCTATTACACAGTGTTATTTTGGTTTTCTTGTTTTATATGGTGCCACTGGTACTGCTACTGGTTCCAGCTTGTTCTTGGGAGGAGTTCAGGCATGTGGTCATAGCAGGGTGAGCTTCAGGGTTTTAGTGATTTTCTTTTGTTTAAGCTGTTAAGAGCAGTTGATGGATCTTAGGCATTCATTTTATATATTACTACTTAAGTTTACAGATCTTTTTATATGAGTTAAGTACTTTAGGATAAAATAAAAATTATAGTATCTTCGTCATTAATTAATGAAACATTAACTTTGAAAAACTTTTTTAGATGTATATATTCTGCACATCTGAATTATATAGAATTATATTTTGAGTTTTAGTAAACAATGTGGACACAGCCTTTCTTTAAGAAGTTGATGATATTGAGTGGTTCTGATAAAATCAGAATTTGATTTATGTGAATTTCTCTGTACTTTTAATGTAACAAGAAGACAAGTAGATATTATATTTTTTCAGACATTAAAATTAGAGGAAACAAAGGTTTGATTGGAAAGGATCTTTACAGCTAGAAGACCTAGTCGAATGTTTACAGATTTTTAGTTATTGAGCCCTTTGCTGAAATAAGCAAGTTTACACTCAAATCATTCTACAAAAAAGATACCCGCACACATATGTTTGTTGCTGCTCTATTCACAGTATCAAAAACATGGAGCCAAACAACCATGTTATCCGTCAAAGCTGGACTGGATAAAAAAAAAATGTAGTACATATGCACAATAGAATATTATGCAGCCATAAAGAAGGACAAATGTGGACTTCACAGCAACTTGGATGGATTTGGAGTCGATCATACTCAGTGATCTATCACACAAAGAACAGAGTACCATATGTTCTCACTCATAAGTGAACCTTGAATAATTACAATACTATAAGAAGGTACAATCATCTACAGTAATCATTACAGTAACATGCTGTACAGGTTTGCAGCCTAGAAACAACAGGCTATATACCACATAGCCTTGGTTATAGTAGCTATACCATCTAGATTTGTGGAAGTACACTCTATGGCATTAGCTTAATGTATTGGCAGTAGTGGGAAACTGTCCAGGGAAGGGGGATGGGATTGGCAGCTGAGGGAAACTGCTAGGGGAGGGCAGGGCATACCTCATCAACAAGGGTTCCTGCATAAACGTTTGTATACCTAACCCTGAATTGTACCCACATCTCTATAATAAAAAAGAAAGAAAAAAAAACCCAAGAAGTTTGCACTCGAGCAAGTATAACAGTAAAAGAGATATTAATATCATTAACTGATTAATTCTAAAATGAATGTCATTATTTTAATCAACATTTATTTTCCATTTTTCAGACCTTGTGCAAGGCACAGATGATTGACAAGCAAACCAGAAACTATTACACCGATTATGAAAAGAATTAAAATAGAGCATATGATAGAAGATTATGGGGCTTCTTGGAGCAGTCAGGGAGGGCTTCACTGTGAGTGGCATCAAGTCTGGGAGAAGACATCCTCCATGAGAAGAGCATCTCATGCAAGGAAGCTCTTTGACACAGGATGTAGGGGTCCTGCTGAGGCCTGCCTGTGTAGTCTTTTCTTCTCATCCTGGTTTTTGTAGAGGGTGGTGTTAAAAAAAAAATTCACTGATTTGACTAGTCCAGCTTTTTCCTCTTGTGGGTGAGGAGACCATAGAGGCTAGAGGTAAAGACATGCAGTGACAGGCCGGGTGTGGTGGCTCACGCCTATAATCTCAGCAGTTTGGGAGGCCGAAGTGAGAGGATTGCCTGAGTCCATGGGTTCGAGACCAGCCTGGGGAACTTGGCGAGACCTCGTCTCTACAATAAATCAAACAATTAGCCAGGCGTGGTGGCCCATGCCTGTAGTTCCAGCTACTTGGAAGACTGAGGCAGAAGGATGACCCAGCAGGTCAAGGCTGTAGTGGCCATGAATGTGCCACTGTACTCTACTTTAGCCTGGGCGACAAAGTGAGACTTCAATTTAAAAAAAAAAAGCAAGAAAAGAAAAGAAGACATACAGTGACACCCTAGGTTCCTGATGCCTGGTTCCTCCCTGCAACATGGCATATATTTCTACTAGTTATTTACAGCATTTGTTGTTTTCATAAAATATATTTTTTAAAAGTATTAAAATAGATAGATTATATGTAGCAATATTTAGGAAAAAACCTTCACCTATAAGATAAAAACTAATAATAGTAGAGAAAAACTTGCCTTTAAAAGTGAAGATATTTTTAATCTTGTAAATGTTATTCTTTACTAAATGAAATAGGAAGATAAACCAACTCAATTTCTGAATGTCTATTTTGAAAGTGAGTGTTTCTATTTTGAAATAACTGACACATTGGCATTTTTACACTGATTATAAGTGGCTTTGTTACTCTCAGACAACACAGTGATATGTAGCTTAAAGTAAATCTTACGGAGCCCAGTGTCACAGAATGAATACCAGTAGACTCATAATAGACAGAAATATAAATCTCTTTTGTTAAGTGTATCTTCCTTTCTTCACTTGTTGTCATATATACATGCCTAATTTTAAAAATTAGGTTGCTTGAAGGTACAATTAGTCATCAGGATTATGTCCTCTTGAGGAATTTACTTTCAAATTTACCTTGAAAATAAATAGGGATGGGTTTAGAAGCATAAGCATAGGTTCTGAGGTCTCACTGCTGAAATTCATAGCCCATCTCTGTCCACTTTCTTGCTGAACATTACCTTGCTGTCTTCTTTATCTTAAAATGAGATCAATAATGTCTGTGTTATAGGGTTAGTTTGAAGTTTAATATCATAATGATTAATATTCTTTTTTTTTTTTAATTTTACCCCACATCTTTATTTATTTATTTATTTTTGTTTCGTTAATCAGTATTTTTTATTATGGTTTTGTGGGGTACAGTTAAGGGTAGGTGTACAATGACGTTTCATTCAGGCACCCTGTAGATAAGAAGTGTTTTCCCATCCCCCGACAGATATTTGCTACTGTTAATCCCATCCCCCTCCCCCCCATAGTTTCCCAGTACCATCCGTCATTTTCTCATAGTATTGCATTGGATGTTCAAGGTCCATTATATGAGTGAGAACATGTGATATTCGGATTTTTGTTTTTGTGAGAGGTCACTCAGTATTATAGACTCTAGTTCCATCCAGGTTGCAGCGAAATTCATGATTTTGTTCTTTTTTATGGCTGCGTAGTATTCCATCGTGTATATGTACCACATTTTTTTAATCCAGTCCTCTTTTGATGGGCAGCATGGTTGTTTCCAGGTTCTTGCTATTGTGAACAATGCTGCGATAAACATACGTGTGCAGGTATCTTTTTTATAGAGTGATTTGTGTTCTTCAGGGTATATTCCCAGTAGGGGGATTGCAGGGTCATATGGAAGGTCAATTTTTAGAGCTTTTAGGAATCGCCACACTGCTTTCCACAGAGGTTGCACTAGTTTACACTCCCACCAACAGTGTAGAAGTGTTCCCTTTTCACCACACCCTCTCCAGCAGCTGTTATTTTTTGAGTTGTTGATAATTGCCATTCTGACTGGAGTTAGGTGGTATCTCAGTGTGGTTTTGATTTGCATCTCCCTGATGATTAGTGAGGTTGAGCATTTCTTCATGTGTTTGTTGGCTGCTCGAATGTCTTCTTTTGTGAAGTGTCTGTTCATGTCTTTTGCCCATTTTATAATGGGGTTGTTTGTTTTCTTCTTTTCAGTACGCTTCAGTTCCTTGTAGATCCAGGATGTTAAGCCTTTGTCAGACCTAGAGTTGGCAAATACTTTTTCCCAGTCTGTAGGCTGTCTCCCTGCTCTCTTGATGGTTTCTTTGGCTTTGCAGAAGCTTGTCAGTTTAATAAGGTCCCATTTGTCTATCTTCTCTCTTAAGTCCTGTGGGTTTCGGGTTTTGTACAGGAATTGGATGCCAGTTCCGATTTCCATGAGAGTATTTCCTTCCTTTTCTAAGGTTCTTATGGTTTGAGGTTTTACATTTAGGTCTCTGATCCATTTGGAGTTAACCTTTGTGCATGGGGATAGATAGGGGTCCTGTTTCAATCTTCTGCATGTGGTCAGCCAATTTTCCCAGCACCATTTACTGAATAGGTTCTCCTCTCCCCATTGGTAGGTGGTGGGGGCTTTGTCGAAGATGAGTTGGTTGAGAAATTGAGGTTTTGCTTCTGGAATCTCAATTCTGTTCCATTGATCTATATGCCTGCTGTCCTGTACCAATACCAAGCTGTTTTGATGATTGTAGCTTTATAGTAAAGTTTGAAATCTGGTATTGTGATACCACCTGCTTTGTTTTTTTTGCTGAGGATTGTTCTGGCTATTCTTGGATGTTTGTGTTTCCATATGAATTCCTGTGTTGTTTTTTCTAGGTCTGAAAAGAATGTTGTTGGTAATTTAATGGGTATTGCATTGAATTTGTAGATTGCCTTAGGTAAGATGGACATCTTCACAATGTTGATTCTTCCGATCCATGAGCATGGGATATTTTTCCACTTGTTCATGTCACTTTGATTTCTTTGAGCAGTGTTTTGTAATTTTCATTGTAAAGGTCTTTCACGTCTCTGGTTAGGAAGATGCCAAGGTATTTCATTTTTTTTGTGGCTATTGTGAATGGAACTGTGTTTTTTATTTGGGTTTCTGTTTGTTTATTATTGGTGTAGAGAAATGCGATTGTCTTTTGTACATTTATTTTGTATCCTGAGACTTTGCCAAAGGCTTTTATCAATGTAAGGAGGCCTTTGACAGATTCTCTTGGGTTTTCAAGGTACACCATCATATCATCTGCATAGAGAGATAACTTGACTTCCTCTTTTCCTATTTGAATACCTCTGATTGCCTCCTCTTCTCTGATTGCTTTAGCCAGGACTTCCAATACTATGTTGAACAGGAGGGGAGAGAGTGGGCATCCTTGTCTAGTTCCAGTTTTCAGGGGAATTGGTTCCAATTTTTGACCATTTAGGAGTATGCTGGCTGTGGGTTTCTCGTAGATGGCTTTTACTATTTTGAGGTATGTTCCCCGTATGCCTAGATGTTCAAGGGTTTTTATCAAGAAGGGGTGCTGGATTTTATCAAAAGCTTTTTCTGCATCTAGTGATATGATCATGTGGTTTTTGTTTTGACATCTGTTGATGTATTTAATTACATTTATGGTTTTACGAATATTGAACTAGCCTTGCATGCCAGGAATGAAGCCTACTTGGTCATGATGGATGATTTTTGAGATGTATTGCTGAATCCGGTTTGCTAGGATCTTGTTGAGAATTTTAGCATCTATGTTCATCAAAGATATTGGCCTGTAGTTCTCTTTCTTTGTTGGGTCTTTACCTGGCTTGGGTATCAATGTGATGTTGGCTTCATAAAATGATTTGGGGAGAGTTCCATCTTTTTCAATC
>NW_007028697.1:399749-481286 GCF_000164805.1 Carlito syrichta | reverse complement strand
GGCGGGACTGTGACCAGTCCCAGAGTCGGACTTGTGTGGCCGAGCCAAAAGCTCTGGGCCTTGCATTCGTATAGCTCCAGGTGGTAGGATGGTGACCGTGGCCTGAGTCTCTGGAAGACTGACTGCTGCACAGAGGGCAGGGAAGAAGCTGGACTGGCAACCCACACTCCCATGCCTATTAGAAGACTCATACAAAGGAGAACAGGCAAATGCAGAAAGTGCATCTGATGATGAGCCCTGAAGCTGAGAGCTTCCTGCACCAGATAAAGAGGACTTAACCTGAGAGAGGATCCTGTACAGACAGCACTGAACCAGAGAGGGAGTGTGGCACCTGACAGAGAGCCCTGCACCCGAGAGATCATCCTGCACCTGACAGCGAGCCCAGTCCTCGAGAGAGCAACCTGCACCTGAAGGTGAGCCATGCACCCGAGAGGACGTCCAGCACCTGAGGGAGAGCCCTGCACCTGAGAGAGGGTCCTGCATCTGATGGAGAGCCCTGTGCCCAAGAAAGTCCTGCATCTGAGAGAGTGCCCTGCTCCTGAACGAGAGCCCTGCACCCAAGAAAGCAACCTTCATCTGACAAAAAACCCTGTATCTGAGAAAGCATCTTGCACCTGACAGAGAGCCCTGCACCCGAGAGAGCGTCCTGCACCCGAGAGAGCATCCTGCACCTGACAGACAGCCCTGAACCTAAGGAGTCTTGCAACTGACAGAGAGCTCTGCACCCACGAGAGCGTCCTGCACCTGACACAGAGCCTTGCACCTGCAAGACTGTCCTGTACATGATGGAAAGCCCTGTACCCCAAAGAGTGTCATGCTCTTGACTGAGAGCCATGCACCCTAAAGAGCGACCTGTACCTGATGGAGAGCCCTGCACCCAAGAGAGCATCCTGCGCTTGACAGAGAGCATCCTGCACCCAACAGAGCATCATGCACATGACAAAGAGTGTCCTGCACCCAGGAGAGCGTCCTGTACCTGACGGAGAACATCATGCAACTGATGGAGAGCACTGCACCTGCGAGGGAGTCCTGCACCTGACAGAGAGCCCTGCACCCATGAGAGCGTCCTGCACCTGATGAAGAGCCCTGCATACGCAAGATTGTCCTGCAACTGACAGAAAGCCCTGCACCCGAGAGAGTGACCCGCACGTGACGGAGAGTCTTGCACCAGAGAGCATCCTGCACCTGATGGAGAGCTCTAGAGAGCATCGTGTACCTGACAGAATGTGTTGCACCTGAGAGAACCTCCAGCATCTGACACGAGAATGTCCTGCACCGAATGGAGAGCCTCGCACCCGAGAGAGCGTGCTGCTTGTGATGGACAGCCCTGTACCTGAGTGAGTGTCCTAACTTGACGGCGAGCCCTACACCCGAGAGAGCATCCTGCACCTGACAGAGCCCAGCACCCGAGAGGCAGGTGCACCTGTTGGACAGCCCTGCACCTGACAGTGAGTCCTGCACCTGTCGGGGACCCCTGCACCTGAGAGGGAATCCTGCACATGACAGAGAGCCCTGCACTTGAGAGAGCATTCTGCACATGATGGAGAGCCCTGAACCCGAGAGAGCATTCGGCACCTCACACAGAGTCCTGCTCCCAAGCAGGATTCATGCACCTGACAGAGAGACCTGTCCCCAAGATAGTGTCCTGCATCTGATGGAGAGCCCTGCACCCAAGAGGGAGTCCTGCACCTGACATGGAGCCCTGACCCCGAGCGGGATTCATGCACCTGATGGAGAGCCCTGCCCTAGAGAGGGAGTTTTGCACCTGATGGAAAGCCCTGAACCCGAGAGAGAGTCCTGTAACTGATGGAGAGCCCTGCATCTGAGAGCATCCTGCACCTGATTGAGAGCCCTGCACCTAAGATAGCATTGTGCACCTGACAGAGAGCCCTGCACCCGAGAGGGAGTCCTGCACCTGTCGGAGATCTCTGCACATGAAAGAGCATCCTGCAACTGACAGAGACCCCTGCATCTGAAAAAGCGTCCTGCACCCGAGAGAGCATCCTGCATATGACGGACAGCCCTGCACCCGATAAGAAGTCCTGCACCTGATGGAGGGCCCTGCACTGAAGAGAGCATCCTGCACCTGATGGAGACCTGGATCCAAGAGAGCGTTCTGCAACTGACCTAGAGCCCTGCACCCGATAGGGAGTCCTGCCCCTGATGGAGAGAGCCCTGCAACCAAGAGTGTCGTGCACCTGACGGAGAGCGTCCTTCACCCGCTAGGGAGTCCTGCACCTGACGGAGAGCGTCCTGCACCCACCAGCGAGTCCAGCAACTGACAGAGCTCTGCACCCGCCAGAGCGTTCTGCATCTGACAGGTAGCCCTGCCCCCTAAAGAATGTCATACACTTGATGAGACTGTCCTGCGCCCGAGGTAACATTCAGCACCTGACAGAACGTCCTGCACCTGACGGAGAATGTCATGCAACTGATGGAGAGGACTGCACTCGAGAAGCATCCTGCTTGTGATGGAGAGCCCTGCACCTGAGAGAGAATCCTTTACTTGAACCTGAGGGACAACTCCACACCAGAGAGGGAGCTCTCATACCTGCAGGAGTGAAGGCCATGACACCCAGGATTGGCTTACCTCCCTCTAGATCCAGGAGCCAATATCCATCCAAAGGTGTGTCAAAATGGGAGCAAGAAAGGCGGACTTGACTCGCCACGTGAACAGGCTTGAGAGGTCCTAGGGTCATCCTCGACCTCTGGGCAGCTGGGCTTGGGATCTGCCCTTGCCAGTGGAAGTAGGTAATTGCCATATTCTTGCCATTAAAAATCATGCTACATGAGAACCCTTAAGCAAAACTTTGCACATGTCATGTGTCTTTCAAAGAAGTTTCTAGAAATAGGATTAGACACCACCACATTTCCCTTCTGATTCTGTCATATCGCTTCACCACTCGGTTCATAATAAAGCGAATACTGACAACAGCAGTTTTATTTCCTGAGGCTTCGTAGGTGTCAGGCACTGTATCTGGCACTTTTCATGCGCTGTCTTGTTGAGCCTGTCATCAACCCAGCAGGGCAAGTTCGAGAATGAGCTCCCTTTTTGGGATGAGGGATGGAGCCACAGGGCATGCAAGTTACTTGCTCAAAGTGACCAAGTCAGTGCCAGACCCAGGCCTTCTGACCCAGAGTCTGCCCCATCCTTTCCGAGAGAATCCACCTCCATTCAGGAGGAGACAGCTTGGGGAATGTCTAGTGAGGCCGGTGGCCTTGCATGGGACAGGAGGCCAAATGGAAACTCATTGCATCTTGCATCTTCATTAACAAATCTTTGAGTTTAGTGCTGATATAAAGATTCAAGTTCAAGGCCATAAAAAAGATTTCACTCCAGCTGTGCCCATGCATAGTTTAATCAGCACAGTGGTTCTCTTTAACCTCTGACAAGCAGATGGTGGAAGTGAATTTTTTCCCAGTTATAGTAACTGGCTGTCTTGGAGTTCTGTCACATGAGGCCGTGTGAAGCATGAAACGGGATGGCGGGTCAATCCATTTCCAGGCTTACAACCTTACAGTTAAGAGCATAGTTGCTCGTTTTACATTTTAACAGGCCCACAAGATCCCCCAGAGCAAGGACTGCTGGGAGGCCGCCCTTCAGTTTGTGGCAGGAAGGTGGTGTGTGGACTCATGGCTGGAGTGCCTTCAGACTGGTATTCACCATAGAAAGTTTCCCAAGCACCCTCAGGTGTTGTCAGCGTCGAGTCCCTGGGCTTTCCCATCATGAACCCTCCGGGAGCAGGTGGCTGGGGGCAGTGCACAGGGCTGCCAGGCTCCGTCCTCCGTGGCCCACACACCCACGACCATGCCCCCTCCGGGGGACCCGACGCACTTGGTAGTCACCAGAGGCACACGACACCCCGGAGCAAGTCCATGGACAGGGGTTTTCTTGGCTCCCATCGACCTGGCGGCCACGGGCACACCTGCCATGTGCTGGGTGAGGAGCTCTCCCCCATGTGTCTGGCTGCCAAGCAGGGACTCCACTCGTGTGCCTGCCCCTGGGCGGCTCAGACTCATCCCCAGCTAAACACCGGGTCACTTCACCTCAATGTGTTCATCTGAGTGTTTGTCAGGCATTCCCAGTGCTCCCTTGTGTTGGTCTGACCATCACAACTCTTTCAAGCCCACCTGGGCGTCCGCCTCCTGCGTCCTTCAAGGCTCTGTGTTCCTGGGAATGTCACGCAACACACCCTGACGGGCACCCTGTCCAGTCCCTCCCCTTCCATGGGCCACTGAACACACAGGAGTCTGACCTCTCTGGGAGTGAGCCCCGAGACCCTTACCCCGCCCTTCCTCTCATTCATTTTAATTTCTAGGTTTGTCACATGCCAGGCTGAAGACACTGAGATCAGAGGCTCATAAGAGGTGGACGGGACATAAGAGGGCCTGATGACACCAGGCCCTGTGCTAGGGACAGGCTAGAAGGACCTTCCCGGACACAGAGATCCCAGGAGAGCCCAGCGTGAGCCATGAAGAGGTTGTGTTGCTCAGGGGCTTCGGAGACAACTGGCGAGGGGGGGTCAAACCACGGGCGGTGGACTGGACATAAAGAGAGGTGGCATCCTGTTGGGTTCTAAGAGCTGCTGGAGGTGACCTTGATCTTCAGGCAGGGGCGAGACAGTAGAGCAGGAAGGGGCCTGAGGGCATGTAGGAAAGGCCAGAATCCGCAGAGTGACTCATCTGAGGGGGCTGCTCGACTCTCGAGATGGCCCCAGGTGCGGGAAGCTGAGCCCAGGCCTGGTGCGGCTCACACCGAGTCTTCCGGCGTGTGGAGCACGCTTGCTACCACGGCGTCTCACATACGTATTTCAAAGACGTCATGGCTTGGGACAGGAGAATGAATGCCTTTGTAAAGGTGAAATACAGCATAACTACCAAACAAAGAAGAATAGATTAAAAATCCTATTACTTGGTCTTGTTTGGTAACTTGAGGCCAATGCCATGAGCCAACAGTAACCACTAAGGTGCCCTTCAGTGCAGGAAAAAAATGTCTCCAAGTTTTCTTTTGAAAACAAATGACCAGTCCTGCCTCGAATCCAAATGGACCCATGACCACACATGTCGCTCCTGTCCCTGTGCCCACTCGAGTTCACATATTCAGAGCAACACACACAGTCACATATTCGGTATTTTTCACTCAGCATCCCAGGAATATCTGTCCATTTGCTCGTCTTATTTCGCCTTCACCTTCTCCTTCACCAATTTTCCCTTTAAAAAAAAGGCAAAGGTCACCAGGCGCCCGGTTATCCGAGTACCGTAAGTTAAAGCCTTTGCTACAGCCATCCCCTAATTAAAGGGAGTTCAATTTTTCACTTAGGAAAAAAACACAGGTGGTGCAGATGATGACAACAAGTCTCAAGTAAGGTGCTTCTGAAGGCCTCGGTTATGGTATTGCAGGAAAGAAGCAGAGACTGCCACAAGGCCTCCAAGCGGAGACCAGTCAGTGCCGCAACCATCACATGTACCACACGCAAGAGGGGGTGCAGTGTGTCCACAGAAAGCATCTCGTCTCGACAGCACCGGTCGGCCCCAGGGTTCCCCGTCCTGAAAGGAGTGTCTGGTGAAGCCACACTGACTCTGGGGACGGGGAGCCCCGCCAGCCGGGCCCCACCAGGGCCGAGCCCGAGTTCACCCTGGACCAGCTGGCACTGTGCTGGTGCCTTGGGGGCAGGGGCGGGGGAAGATGCCCCCATGAGCAAAACCACTGGCAGAAACCACAGAGCAGAGGACTGCCGGGCAAGAGCAGGGACTATCGCCAGAAGGTGCTATGCCAGGTCTTATCTCTGAACTTTTATTAGGCTTCTTTTCCTGTGACTTGTCATTGCAAAACATGTGTGGGAGCCTTGTGGGACTTTCAGAACTGTCCAGGAACAGCCGGTCAGCAACCGAGTCGTTTGAAAGAGAGGTCTGTATCCACCCAAAGAGAGCTAAGTAGCCAGATAACTAGAAACGTGATATTAAAATATCCACCAAGAAAATAAAAGTCCCAAATTGTTTTTTCCAAGACCTTGATTCAGTAAAAGCAAAGAAAATACCTGGAACATAAGATATTTTTGTTTTGTACTAATCAGTATTTATTTGGCCGGATTTTTCAGCCTTTTAGTGAAATTGTTCCTCTTGATATTTTCCAAAGTTGTAACACTTACTTGGTAAAGAAGAAAACACACACATACACAGACAGACACATGCGCGCGCGCGCGGGGCACACTCCACCCAAATCCAGGCTCAGGCTCATCTACCTTCCACTTAAGGAACAATGACTTGCAACACTCTCCTAATGGTGGCTAAAATGGAAACATTTTAAAGGGGTGTTGGAGTTGGCTCTCAAAACAGCCAGGCACAGTGGCTCACCCTGTAAGTCCAGCACTGGGAGGCTGAGGCGGGAGGATCACTTGAGTCCAGGTCTCTGGGACCAGCCTGGCCAACATATTTTGTAGTGAGAACTTGTCACTACAAAAATAAAAACAAAAAAGTTAGCCAGGCACAATGGCACCTGCCTGTAGTTCCAGCTACTCGGGAGTCTGAGGTGGGAGGAGCGGCTAAGCCCAGGAGGTGGAGGCTGTGGTGAGCCTTGATCATGCCACTGCACTGCAGCCTGGACGATAGAGCAAGCAAGACCCTGACTCAAAACAACCAGACCCCCACTTCAAAAAACAAAACAAGACAAAAACAGGTGCTTCTACTAAATGTGGCTCCACTCTCACTCTTTTTTTTTTTTTTTTGAGTTGGAGTCTCACTCTGTCGCCCAGACTGGAGTGCAGTGGCCACTCCCGGCCACCGCAGCCTCGACCTGTTGGGCTCTGGTGATCCTTCCGCCTCAGCCTTCCGAGTAGCTGGAAGTACAGGCGTACGCTACCATGCCTGGCTAATTTTTTTGATTTATTGTAGAGATGAGGTCTCACCAAGTTGCCTAGGCGGGTCTCGAACCCGTGGGCTCAGGCAATCCACTCACCTCAGCCTCCCAAAGGCCATTCTCATTCTTTTAAAGTTGTCTCTAGCATTGAAAGCACCAAGAGAATACCTGAAATGCATCATGGCATTCTGACTAGTATTTAATTAACAGCTTAAACATGCTTGTTGATTTACCAATAATAGATAATTTAGTGTCCAAATGAAATGCCCACAGGTAGTTAAATCTAGTCACTGATGACAGGCTAGGAGACCCAGACACCTAAGGGCCTCGAGTGAGGGGCGTCTCCACACCTCAAGGGTTCCTTCTGGATGAGTCATTCTAAAGAACATCCTAGCCTGACTTCTCGAAGTAAACACACAATTACTCAAAATGCAACTTGACTTTCACTTCCTCCTATAGTGCTTCTCATAAGCTGGAGGGCCCCAGGAGGATGTAGCCTCTCTGAAGAGGAATTTAGCCAACAGTCCCTTGAGAACAAGAACAAACGGTGCGAAGACACATTTGCACACAGAGACACCTTTAAAAAAGCAGGGGCTGGAGAGGAGGCAGGTGAGTGGGAATGAAAACGCCTTCTGGTTAAGCAGATTAGCGCCCATTCCTAGCTGGCCTCAGCCGCTCCAGGTGACCTGGCGAGAGCGTTCCCTTCTGCGAGCGGCAGGGTGTCCAGCTTTCCCTGCCTGTCTCCCCAGGCGAGCAGCCTTTCCTCCAAGTACAAGCTCCTCAGCTTTGTTGGAATTAGTTATCGTAACACACACAGGCACTGGGTCAAGGTCTTGGAAAAAACAACTGGTGAGTTTATGTATCTGGATGCCAAGTATTTGTACTGAAACGAGAGAAACCAGAAACGAATGGGGGCTCACAGCCAGTAGCGTAAAGACCTGCACATGTCACCGGCTCGGTGGAACCTTCCTGTCCACGATGCACGCACATGGCTGTTGGGACTTGTTGGGTGGCGACTGGAGGCACCTGTGGTCCTAGCTGACCGGGCATGTGCTGTTGGCTGGCGGCTGTGCACAGCAGAGGTTCACAATTGTTGAATGAATAGTATTGTTTCCACGTATTATTTTTGTTTCACATGAGTAAACGTTTCATCCATTAAGTCAGGTAATTCATTTAAAATCAGTGACAATGTTTTCAAAATGATAATTCCTACCCACAAAAGCAGGTCTCATGTAGACTGCTGAGCCTTTCCGCACTGTCTTACCATTTGGTCGCATTCCATATGACAAGACTATGTCTCTTCTCCCCGCTTCTCCGACTGGGCTCTGTGCCACCTACTAAGTCCGCCGCGCAGCACCACCCTGGCCCGAGCACCTGCTCCACGACAGTGGACGGGACTCTTGTCAGCGTTGCTCCTTCACAGCAAGCATGACCCCACGTGCCCCCGCAGGCGGCGCCGGCAATCACAGCCGTTCCAGCAAGTGAGGGGTGTCCAGCGGCGCCAGGCCCCTGCTGTGTGCAGGATGGTGGCCCCAGGGGGCCTGACGACCCCTCACTGGGGAGGCATTGCAGGCCTGCCCTCTGGCCTGCAGTGCTCCCTGACCCCACTGGCCTGGGCCCACCTGTGCTTGGGGGTGGGCTTCCCAGCTGCCCAGTGACTATGAACGTTCGGCCTGGGCAACCCAATGAACTTTTCTGCCATTAGCACCTGGACCCTACCTAATTAGGCCTGGCTGACAAGGGTGTCAATGATCAGTAAGGCAGCCTGAAGCCTTTGAAGGTAACACAGAGGGAACTGCTTTGGGACTGAACTAGGACCTGAGTCAAGCACCAGAGCAGTGTTCCATACCGTATTTCACTCCAGAGGCATGAAGCCTCTCATGTGTCAGAAGCTTCTATCTTTCTAAGCTGACCTTTCAGAGGCACAAGCCCCAACACTCAACTTCTGTATTTCAGGTTAAGAGTAAAACACGACAAAAACAGAAACAGCCCTCAGCTCACTCTGCACTCTCCCAGAAAGGCACAAAGGTCCCCATGGGAGAGACTGGGCTCTGAGTGGCGATGTGGTCAATGAGCCCATCTCATGGCCGAGGAAGGCTTCCCGCCACCGCGAGGAGGGCTCCCCTGCTCCTGACCGGCTCCCGCAGCAGCATGGCCTCGAGGGCTGCAGGCAGCGGCGACGAGCTGGGTGGGGGCTGAGGCTGCGCCAGCTCAGTGATCTCCCTGAGAGCCCACGCGGGAGGCATCTCTGCAGTCATCACACACAGCAACCACGTGGTACACGCCTGCACAGAGCCTGGGCGACCACACAAGTGCCACTGCGTGACCAATCTTCCTTTTGCGCATTTCACAGCGAAAGACACTGAGGGATGGAGAGAAAGCTGGAAGTAAGCTTTGAAAACACAGCAGGCAAACTCAGGAGACCGAACTGCATGAGGGCCCAGCAGCCCTCCCTCCGGGCGCTCCGCTGCCCTCCCTGCCACCAGCACTTGGTAGCCCTCCGGGAGGCCAGCCACTCATCACCACCCACAGGGTCCTGATGGACACCGCTCCAAGCAAAAATGCCGATGAGCCATGACAACGCGAGTCTCTGTGTCTGCAGGACACTTCACACCTGCAGGAGCTAGGACCAGTGAGGCCACCTGACTCCCAGAGCCTTATCTTCAGGAGGCCTGTTTGGCCAGAGTAGTCAAGAATTCCCTAAGTTGAGACTTTCAGAGACGCGTTCTTTTAGGCATGAAAAGGCAAACACGGCTAATGAATGATTTTCTAATCATTTCTCAACTTCTAACAGAAGCTCCAGCTTCCCTCAAGTGGTCTACAACAAAGGTTAAATCAAAACACCCCCTTTCTCAGAAAGAAGATGGCCACTTGAACTTGTTGCAAAAAACAGACATGAGACAAAATGTGAAAATACACTTTATACGCTCAAAGAGACAAAACACTGCTACTGAGAGGCTAACACTCATTTTTCAAATCATCTCTATCCATCACAGTTTCAATGAGATGGTGTCTTCGGTGTTACAAGCTGTGTCTTCCCTCCGAACCTGCCTGCCCCATTACTCGAAGCCAGGGGAGACACGAGAAGAAAAGATTTTAACGTAAAGTTGTTTGAAATTAGTCTGTCCGCAGACCATGGCTCTTCCCGTTTATAAGAAGTTTAAATGCCGACCGAAATGGACCAGGGCAGTCCGCGGCCCAGGACTGCCCAGCTCGACCTGCCTGTGTGCTACGGGCCGGTCAATGCCGGTGAGCGCTGCAAGGCCCCCATGGGCAGCATTCCGTTTAGATGAGTGGCTAATCCTCCCTGCAACATCGGCATCCCTTCACTGAGACAAGGCTACCCTGGGCAGCGTGATGACAACTGCCCTTCCCAAGCTGTCAACCCACACTCACAGCCACATGCCTGCTCGCAGCACCACCTGCCTTTCAAGGAAAGGGCAGAAAACCAGGCTTACTCTCTGCACACCCTGTACGACTGGCCCATACAGCTCGGTGTAGGATTAAGTCCAAAGTGCAAAAGAGGGAACACCTAGATGCAGAAGTTCCACTTGACGCCACATGAAGTCCCCACACCAGCGTGTGCCACTTCTTAGGAATGTTCACAGGGCCTGTCCCACCAGAGGGCAGTGACTTCAAACCAGCACAAGACAGTGGTGCAGCTGTGTCCGTAAACGTCTGTCAGGAACGGTAACCAGGAGTCACTGGGCCATTCTGACTCGTTGCTGTTTTCACGTCCAGGTGTTAACTGGAATATGTGTTACCTTTTCCTTAGAAGTCTTCCCAGTATTTTAGGCATTTTTCTGTGTTTAAATGAGAAAATGAGACTGACTAGGTACAAAATCCCATGTTCTTTCCCCTCACTGTAATGCCTCTTACGAACACAGTACCGTGGAGTACTGCAATGGGCCTGATGTGGCAGAAAGGGGGGTTGGTAGCAGTTAAAGGTATTTCCTTTTGAAAGGCAAGCTGCAAGCTTTAAAGACCCACCAGGCTCCAGGCAGGTTTTGTCTAAGAAAGGCCAAATGGCCAGAGACTGGCCATTTCATGGAAATGCAAGAGTAACTAATTCACAGACTTATCCAAAACCCCTCTTCTAAAGTTGATGGTTTACAACCCTGCAGTTCCTGAAAATCATTTGTTCTTTGAAAAATCTGATTTTGCTGAGTACAACCAAGTAAGATTCCAAAGGAAATATGTAATCACTCAACATGATCCCCTCCCTTACCTAAACAAGGGTATAAGACCCCGCTTCTCCCATTCTAAGGTGCTTGATTTGGATGCATTAGCCCCTCGAAGCCCACTGGGCCGGCCAGCGTAATAAAGTGCCACTTCCTATAATAGCCTCGGTGTCACGATCTCTCTGTCTTCCCGCTACGTATCTGGTGCATTGGCCGGGAAATGGAGAGTTTGGAGATGGTGTGTTCCACCTCCTTTTTCATCGAGGTACAACCTCCAGGGCAACGGGAAGGGCAATCTCGCCTGGTGTGCAATGGACCCTTTGATCCGTAGGAGGGAGGCCCCTCCCGGCGCACTGAAGCTTAGATCACGGAAGCACAACAGGGACTCAAGAGGCGAGGAACTGGCATAAGGATGACCACCTGACAGAAAGGACAGAAAGACCACCCAACGGAAAGGGTAGGAATAAAGGCCTTTGCATAGACCTGCCAATGAATGGCAAAAGGGGAACTTGATCACCTCCCGGAGCCCGGTAGTAATCTCCAGGCTGAAGGAAAGGGCTGAAAGGCAGTGAAAGGAAACACTGTCTGAAGATGAAACCATAGGCTCCTTGGATTAGGACAGAGTTGAAGAATGTGCTGTGTGATTGTGTGTGAATGAGACAGACGGCGGGAGGGTTCTGCATAAAGTTAGTCTGTGTTGGGGGTGTACCAACCTGCCAATTGCTAAGAGGTGTCTGAGATATCTTTGTGAGAAATATGACTGGAAGGGGACAAAGCAGATGTTTCCCCTACCCCTCATCCTCTTATTTGTGAGTGTCTGTCATTTTGAATCTGCTAAAAAGCTGGTTGAGTTATTATGCTTTGTTTGATGGGACATGTTGTCGTTTAAAAACTTGATCAGCGTATGTTTCTTTATGTCATTTTATGTCTCCCTTTATTTGTGTGGTGTTTTCTCCCAACCCGTTGGTACTGTTAAAATTTCTGCCTTTTGTTGTTCAGGTTGTGGAAAAATTGCCTACTGCATATGTGAAGTGTTACCGGTTATCTTAAATTCTTTCCGGGAACCACGCCCCCTCCCTTCCTTAGCCTGGGTTCTCCTTCATAAATTCTGAAGGAGCTCATTCTAATCCACCTGTAAAGAAACGTAGAAATGTCTCTTATATGCTACTTAGCTTTTGCTAACTCAGTGTAAGTTAATGCTAGCCTTGGAGAATATAATTTTGTAATCTTTCTCTGGCAACTAAGGGAATGAACAGGCTGTTCTTGTTTTCAAATGCTAAAAGCCAGGTTAGTTGAGAGTAAATCTGTTTCTAAAGGTTTAGGCCTTGCCTAAGATCGTAATCAACCGCTTGTCCCTGTAAAACTGTTGGGAAGTCTCTTAGAAGTTGTGTAATGTATGCTGAGTCCCTACTTTATATTGTAATGCTAAATAACACTGCTGCTTGGGTTTTTGGCTAAGCCTAACTAGCACACCTCTTAGAAGACTGGTAAAACTTTAAATGCTGAATACTTTGCAGGACTTAATAAGGCATGGGAACTGGCCATTCCCACCTGATTAAGTCACCCTGTAAGCTCAGTACTTCACCTAAGGGACAGGCCAAGTATTAGGCACACTGTGGAGCATAGAGACCTAATCACTTTCATTTAATTGTCCACGTCTTAACGACTAAGGTTGCTGTTTAGTAATTCATGAGGATTTTTGACAATTTTGCCTGATCATAATTAGGAATAAGTAAGAACAGATCATTTTACATCTATGTGGTCTGTTCACTCTAAAAAGGTTTGTACCAGGCCATTTTCGTAGATATCACTGGAAAGTCGTGTAGAAAAATTTTAAAAAGGGCTTCAAGGAAGACTGAGAACACTCAGCCTGGAAAAGACCATCAGGGTCCTAGGAATTCCCAGCATTGCTGTTGATGGCTTTATTTAGTTATTTGTTTGTTTTAAAATTCTTCTTTGAGGAATAAATTGCAAGTGTTCAGAACAAATTCTGGGTTTTCAAGAAACATGACCAAGAAAATATGTAATAATCTGTACCCTCAGACACCTCAATAGGACAGATTTTGAATAATATGAGCAAATTAAAATTATGTGATTTAATAATAATAAGTATATTATTAAAAATCAAATTTGAACTCACTACAAGTCAGCAGATGATAAGATTTGGAAAGGAGCAAAACTATCTGGCAGTTAAATTCACTTTGTAGACCTAAAAATAATGGTCAAAAATTCTGTATGCAGAGGCATTTAAAGAAATTTATTTCACTACTTAGCAAACAAGATTATATCCTATAGAATGTTAAATGCCTAATTCCAGAGGCTTGACCCAGGACTATGAATACCAAACTCCCAATTATAGAAAACCTCTGAAGTTCTTAGAAACTGAAACATTAAGAAGAAAAAAAAAGGAGAAGAACTCCAAAATGAGCACTAGCCAGAGAAAAGGTAAACAAATTGGCAGTTGCCACTAAAGGCAAAGCTTGAGTCACCCAAAAGAGGCCTGATAAGGATAAATCTGCTAAGGGGGGTGGTATGGATGGTATCAGCTGCTATGAATGTGGTCGATCTGGGCACCTAAAGCACAATTGTTCTTGATGGCCTAAGCCCGCAGGACCTTGTCCAACATCTGGACTAAAAAGCCACTGAAAGAGATGGTGTGGCCTCTCCCGAACGGGGGGAGGGGCACCTAGCTCAGTGATGGTGGTTGTTGACTGAAGGGGGAGGGGCACGGCCCAGCACAGCACTCTGTCATCCACCCAGAGAAGCCTTGGGTCTATATAAATGTGGCTGGGGTCCAAATTAATTTCTTAATTAATACTGAGGTTAAGTTTCTAGCCCTTGTGCTCATACTGAACTTCTTTCTCCTAAAAACTGTTCTCTAGTGGGAGTTAAAGGTATTCCAAAAGTTAAATGTTTCATCTAACGGTTACTAAAAGGTGAATTCAGATTATAACTGTAACAGGTAATCTATAAATAAATAAAAAGAAAAGCAAAAAGCAAAGAAAAAATATAAAAAGGTTGTTGGTATACAAGGATTTAGTAAGAAAACAAAAAAGGAAGGAATATAAGAAAAAATATATTTTTATCTAAAAAAGAAATCTTATATGGTACATTCCTGCCCTATAATAAATAGTTATGAGAATTTTTAAAAAGGGGGTTAAAGAACAAAAATAAAATAGTATAAACGTGCCAAAAATGGTATGAGAAAAGTTTATAAGAAAAAGAAAAAATATATGCAGAAAAAATTCTATAAACAATCTAGGCATAATAAAGTCTTTTCTGGATACAAGTCTCCAAACATTTTTGGATTTCTCTTCAAATTTTATATAGAATTTACTTAAGTGCCTAGTTCAAATTATAGTCTAAAAACAATCTGTCAGGTTATCATTATAGTCCAGAAATACATTAAAAACTCCAAAGGCTGGTACTTGTAATAAAGCTGCAGAAATTAAAGTTTATCATTTAAGTTATGTTAATAACTTTGGGCCTTGTAGCTTTTGTACAAAAAGGTAATCAGCCACTGCCTACAATTGTCAAAATGTAGGCCTGACTTTATTCCTTTTATTGAGCTAGAATCCAGTAATTTCATGCCCACATAACAGTCATGCAAGAATTCCAGTCAGTGCCAGCAAACAAATCTGGACGCCTCAAGATAGACAGGGAGAGATTTTCAATCTCGGCTAGGCAAGACTGCGCCCATTATCAGCTCTGAAGAAATTACAGAAGATGGACCTTCACCCCTCAGCACCCCAAATGGTTATGGAATTGAAAAATGTCTAAAGAATAAAGATTGAGGCAGGGTAGCTAGTACAGGCTAGACATAAATGAATTTCCTATAGGTAGGTTTTAAAAGGCACTCAAACGTTTCTACTGCAGGCCAAGTGGCAACCTATCCCACCCATTAGCAAATCCAGGGAAAACTCCATCAGATGTAGAACTAGGACGTACAATCTTTCGATTCGTGGTCTAGCATAATAATCACTAGAAATCCTTTGGAGACACGAGTAAACTAAACACAGGTATTTGGTATTGCATCACTCAGGATCCAAGTCCCTGAAATGGAATTTGTTAAACCTTTGAAATTGTCTAACAGTAGGCCTTTTCCCACACCTCTGAAAGAAAGGGGGCCACAAACATAAATGCTCATAAGAAAATGTGTTGTCCATTTGGAACAAATTTTTTTTTTTTTTGAGTTGGAATCTCACTGTCGCCCAGACTGGAGTGCAGTGGCCGCTCCTGGCCACCGCAGCCTCGACCTATTGGGCTCTGGAGATCCTTCCACCTCAGCCTTCCGAGTAGCTGGAACTGCAGGCACGTGCTACCACGCCCGGCTAATTTTTAAATTTATTGTAGAGATGAGGTCTTGCCAAGTTGCCCAGGAGGGTCTCGAACCGCGGGCTCAGGCAATCCACTCACCTCGGCCTCCCAAAGTGCGAGATTACAGGCTGAGCCACTGAGCCCGGCCTGGAACAAATTTTAATCAGTTTATAAGCTTATTTCCCTAGACAATTCTTGGACCAGAAGAAACTCAAACACCCCAGGGAAGTAAGTGCTGCTAAAAATTGAAGGAAGGAAGGGCTCAAGCAACAACTGTAAGAAAAAAAGGACCCTAAGGGTGGTCCTGTTCCTATACTATTCTATAGAATTTAAATACTTAACTTCTCTATCATGATGAAACCCCTCTATGAAGCCTCAAAGGGGGGTGAACAGAAGCCCGTTATGGGAAAAGGCCCCCAAACAGGCCTTTGAATAAAGTAAATAGGCTCCTCGCCTTTTGAAATTCTTTATGAGCGGCCACCCTCTCTTGTTAAGGGCATACAGGAATTAGGAAGTCTTGCCCTAAAACAGCAAATGCAAGCCTCAGGTTCAGTCCTAAATGCCATCCATTGTCAAGTCAGAGAATGATTGCCAATTAGTTTAACTACCGATGCCCATTCTTTTTAGCCAGGTAATATGGTATGGGTAAAAGAATGAAATGTACAACCTCTAAACCTCTGGAGGGGGGCCATTTACTATTTTTTTGTTTACCCTGACCAGTCAAAGTAGCCGAAGTAGTTCCTCGGATTCATTATAGCAGAATAGGATTGGGAGTGCACTGCAGATTCAGCAACACCCCTTAAGGTGACCGTCCATAAAGTCAAAATTTCTCAAGCCCTGCTCTAGAAGCCTGAGGATACTTCAAGCCCTGCTTCAGTCACACACCCGGCGGATTAAGGATTCAGCTTAAGAACTCAGCGGACATTACTGATAAGCCATTGTTTTGCTTTGTCAACCTTTATATTTGCTAAACTGTTTGTCATTTTAATTGCTGTAGAACTGACTTTATTTGCTGTAGAATTAACAGGCTTGTCCCCATTGAGCATGTCAGAAAAGGGTTTCCTAGCATTCCCGTTCTTTCTTATAATAGGAAATGTTCTTGTGCTTTTATGTATTTCTGCCTAATTTGGGTGTTTATCGCTTCCCTCACACACCCAGCATGTACATGTATAGAAACCATCTGGCCAGACTTAAGAGTTTTCCATCATTATTCATCCCAGCCAGGAGTTTGTTGTGGTGGCCAACAAGACCTGTTTGGTATTGGGCATCTGCTTATGCATCTAAATTTTCTCAATGTACTAAAGGGCTATTTTGAACATATGAAAAGGTTACATATGCCCAGCTCCCAGAATTATGAAAAGGCGCATGTACCATAGGAATAATCCAGTCAGGATTTTTCCATCTGCTTAACTCAAGGGGGGATGAACTAGGCATTCCCCTTCATGAAGGCCTCAAAACACGAGATGCTCAATCCCTCAACCAAGTTCCTAGTATAGGAGGGGCCCAGGTTTGAAAAAATAACAAATGGCCACCCCAGAAAATTATAAATACTTATGGCCTAGCCACATGGGCACAAGATAGGAGTCAAAAATGCCGCACGCCTATATATATGTTAAGTCGCATTATCAGGTTACAAACTGTCTGAGAAATTATAACTAATCAAACAGCCATGGTTTTTGAGCTTGCTGCTCAGCAAGAAGCCCAAATGAGCGCAGCTATTTATCAAAACTGCTTAGTTTTAAACTACCTGCTAGCGGAAAAAGAAGTAGTATGTGGTAAATTTAATAGCTCTAACTGCTGTTTGCAAATGGATAATAATGGTAAAGTTATAACTGATATAGCCACCAATGTTAGAAGACTTGCCCATGTCCCGATGCAAAAATGGCAAGGCATAGAAATCGGCAATTAATTTGAAAACATGTTCTCGGGTCTGGGAGGATTTAAGTACATTATTGGATCTGCAGTCCTATTGGTGGGATCCTGTCTTATCCACCCTTGCATAGCCCCAATAATTATGAATGCCATTTCTAAGTTTGTGGAAACAGTTGTTGAATGAAAAACTGCAGCCCATATAATGTGAATGTACCAAACTAAGAATAAGGATGCCTTAAATATATAAAAAATCAAGCATCAAGTGGGGAATGATGTGGCAGAAAGGAGGGTTGGTAGCAGTCAAAGGTATTTCCTTTTGAAAGGCAAGCTGCAAGCTTTAAAGACCCGCCAGGCTCCAGGCAGGTTTTGTCTAAGAAAGGCCAAATGGCCAGAGACTGGCCATTTCATGGAAATGCAAAAGAGTAACTAATTCACAGATTTATCCAAAACCCCTCTTCTAAAGTTGATGGTTTACAACCCTGCAGTTCCTGAAAATCGTTTGTTCTTTGAAAAATCTGATTTTGCTGAGTATAACCTTGTAAGATTCCAAAGGAAATATGTAATCACTCAACACGATCCCCTCCCTTACCTAAACAAGGGTATAAGACCCCACTTCTCCTGTTCTAGGGTGCTCGATTTGGACACATTAGCCCCTTGAAGCCCACTGGGCCGGCCAGCGTAATAAAGTGCCACTTCCTATAATAGCCTCGGTGTCACGATCTCTCTGTCTTCCCACTACAGGCTGGGCGCACAGAGCCTCACCACGGGCCCGCCTCCCATCAGGGTTGGCCTCAGGTCTCGTGCTGTAAGAGAATTCTCCATAAAAAGGAAAATTTCCTAACATAAACCATGTCAGTATGGAAAGACTAGAGGAAGTGCTTTCAGAATGAACTAGCATTTTACCAAAAGCGGAGAGTCAAGCATGAGATGTAGTTGGTCACAGGAAAAGCTCGGCTGGGATGTGCATGAGGAATTAACAGGTCAAGCTGCTGGCACCGCCTTCACCATACAGCTCGCCACATGCGAAGACAGGGCTGGAGGGCCATGCCTCACGTCCATACATAGTCGTCCAGGCAACACAGGCTCCAAGCCACTCCTTCTTTTTGGGTGTCTATTCTGTTCCTCAGATGTAAAAAGCAGGAAGAACGCAAATAATGTCAGTAAAACTGACCTAGAAGATAAAGTTCCTTATAAAATTTATTCTGAAAACTGCACCTGGTTACAATTTTCAGCACAACTCTTCAAACAACAAAAGTTTGGAAGACTATTTTTAAAATGGCTTGTTCGAGGCACGTCCCTGGAGGAAGCATTTCCTGTTGGTGGACTGGAGGTTCCTTCCTGAGGCCTCGCAGAGCCTCACGTCATGGCATGTGACTTGAGCCACGGCCCTCCCTCTGGTGATTCGTGGCCGCCAGCGCCAGCCATTCTGTGCTGGCTGACCAGGTCACCACACGCCTCCATCTGGTTTAAATCTCGCTCCCTTGCTCGTGACGGCAGAGCTGGCAGAGGAGAGCCTAAGCTCTTGTGACATTTCTAATCAGGGAAAGTCCACATCACTGATGGAAGCAACAGGACCACTCTCAGCCATCCCTCCTCCTCCTGGGTCCTTCCCACTCTCTTTCCAAGGTTTCCGTTTCCACCAGTTACTCTCCCAAGTTTCAATCCCTTCTCTCCTCCCGTGGAGACTCTGAAGTTGCTCCAGAAAAGCTGCTCCTCTGCTTTTGTGTCGGAATGTTTGAAACAAAACAAAGGCTCATAACTTCTCACATTTTATTGCACAGGACAAAATGTATTACAATGCATCAAGAAACAACATTTTGTGTTTAGACCAACGCTAACTTCAAATGTTTGGTAGCAGACAACACATTTTCTTTAAATATATTCAACTCAGGGTGAAAGCAAGCCATTTGCTTCAAAGGGTTCAAGTACCTCAGCCGTGGTTTCTCATTGAGCCAAACTGGTTTTCGGAAATGTCTCTCCTCCTCTCGTCTCATCTTGCTGTCTACCTTTCCTCCTCAGACAGTCATAGTGTTACACAGGTGAAAAACAAGCCGCGTAGGAACCACTCACAACATGGGGCTTTACACAGAATACCCAAGAATGTGGCTGCAGCCCCAAGGCAATGTGACCCTACTGACCCTACTATTATCTAGAATAAACTTCTGTACACACTAACTAGTTCAAGTATATCTAGAGCAGTGCTTCTGAAAGTGAGGTCCCTCTGCTAATATGAAGGGCGCCGCTTTGAAGACCACAACTACCTTCCAAAGGCAGAGTTCTAACCATCTTTTTATCTTACAATGCATCATACATTCTCCAGTATTCTAAAATGTTCCAGCGAGCCAAGTGTATACTTGCTTCCCCTGGACGATACGCCTTTTGTGCAGCACCAGAGGGTTAAAGTGGATCTCAGTGCCCTGGTTACCAGTCACAGCTGACCAGGGTTTATTTCTACAGCATCAAATCCAAACTGAAAATGAAGACAATTGGGGTCAAATGCCCTCATTTTTATAATAGATAAGCATTTCATGCACTTCACACGTGAACACCCAGTTGCTCCCTACGTGCAGGTCTCAGTAACAGCTACTCCCTAGGCCAAGACACACGTGGGGGCCCTGAAGCCTAGGCCAGCCGGAGGGGGTTTTCCAGGTTGGCCTTGAAACTCTCGAGGAACCTGGTGGCCAGCTCATCGTCAACCACGCGACTGTCACTTGACATCGTGACGGTGACAAGCTGGTGCTGCTGCAGTCGGATGTTCCCTTCTTCGTCCTCCGTGAGCTTCAGCACAGGTCGCGACCTCCCGACGGCCAGGATGCAGGCTTGTGGGGGGTTGATCACGGCGGTGAACTCGTCGATGCCAAACATGCCCAGGTTGGAAACACTAGGGGAGAAGAGAAAGCTGAGTGGCATGGCCTTACGCGAAGCCCCACTCCCTGAAGCGCACAGCTTCTTTCTCAACTCTACTGAGCCATTCTAGAAGCTGTAGCAGTGACCACCTGAACACTGACTCTACCAGTGCATACACATTCAGCACTGAAGTGGATGGACGAATCGGACAGAGAAGAGGCAAGAAGGAATCTGACGAATAAGCACTGAAAGAAAAACTGCTATGGCAGATGGACTTACTGTATACACAGAAACGTCCAAGGCTCTACAGAAAAAACAGTCCAATAAATAAGTAAATTCAGCTGACTCATCAGATCAAAGGTCAACGGAAAATTAAACTTGTATCTACAGTCAGGGGTCCCACACAACATAGCGGCACCTATCAGCAGTTATGCTGGGGAAGTCAGCACCAAAGAATACACAGCATCTGTCATCTTTCTTTTGGGGGGTCAGAACCTAAAAAATACAAGCATGTGTCACCTCATGCTTATCACTGTGTACTCAGAAGGACCTCCAGTTCAACATGCATGGGTCCTACCAGTTGTGAAGTGAAAGCCTGGCTAGCCAGAGTCATATTTTCACGTGTTCTGTTGTGTCAGTAAAATGTGTGACCTTTCCTTTAAACTTAAAAGATATTTTAGGTAAATAAATCAGACAGGTAGACCTGGACCAAGTCTTGTCTCTGTTTCAGGCTACTCATAAGTTAAGAGTTTAAATTTTACCTAAAAGATCCTCCTTGGTATTCTTCAGGTAACAGCTTTCCATCTCTTGCTTTCTTTGACAGAGCCTGAGCAAGACACAAATACAGCATGACAACCGGCAGTGTTGCAGTCACCTTCTCACCTGAGACGTCTGTACACACATATTCCCATGTGTGGTGTGTCTTGATTTGACTTAGAGTTACACATAAACATATCTTCTCTAATAAAACTGTAAGAACAAAGAAGAACACAGATAATCAAAGAAGCTACAGATGTTAATCCTGACTCCAGAAAAGTCACCTCCTTCAAACACTTTTCAAATTCAGAATTACCCAGCGCACCCCCACAGTGCACAATGCTTCAGCATCTTCTGTACACACAATGCAACTTCCTATTTCACCGTCACAATTTTTTCTTGTAAGATAAAATACGAGAAGCTATTCTTATCAGTCTAGTGGCTTTTAAACAAATTATCCAACGTAACCCAAGGTATGTGCCCAACCCCACAACCATAGGCCAGTCTCACACCTCACAGCTGGCTTTACCTTTATCCACAACACACACATGTACATACAGCCTCAGGCAATGGCAAACAGTGGAACTGTAGGCCGGGCATAGTGGCTCACACCTGTCATCCCAGCACTTTGGGAGGCTGAGGCGAGAAGACTGCCTGAGCTCAGGAGTTTGAGACCAGCCTGAACAACATGGTGAGACCTTATCTCTACAATAAATAAAAAAAATTAGCCGGGCGTGGCAGCAAACACCTGTGGCTCCAGCTACTTGGCAGTCTGAGGTGGAAGGATTGCCTGAGCCCAGCAGGTCAAGGCTGTGGTGGCTGTGAGCATGCCACTGCACTCCAGCCTGGGCAATAGAGTGGAACTGTATAATTCACTTCTCAATGGTTTATGTGTCTTCTGTGTTGTTAGTGTTTATAAGTCATTTTTAAAATATCTACTTACCATTTCAAAGAGTGCATAGGCTATAATTTACTTAGTCGTTTTCTCAATGTTAGTTTAATCAGTGATTTCTTCTGAATTATCTCAATGTCCAGAAGTGGAATTAAGAGTGTTCTGGGGAGTAGACCTGACTAAAACATTTCCTGAATGAGCTAATCCATGTTTGATACACTTCCACAAGGAATCTAAGAATGTACTAGTATCATTTCACTCTTAACAATACCAATCTCTGGAAACCTACAGAGCTGAGACAGATGACACGGGGAAAGGCAGAGGTGGTGTTCAATGTCAGGTTGATTAAAAACAAAAGGTAGTGAACGTTTCCTCACTTGCACTTGGGATTAAACACCCTTCTGTCCTTTTATTTTCCAATGCTTCAAAAGCAAGGAAACAGAGTTATCTTATGTGAAAGAAGTAATTGTGAATTATTTTATGAGAGGAATTAATTTATAGAGGAAAATGAAGCTACTGTCATTTGGGTAGATAAAGTAAATCTGGGGCATAGTTAATATTTTGTATCACATAGCTAACATAGGCACGGTTACAATCACAGTTGATAAGTACTTAATTTTAAACCAGAGATAATTTAATTTTTGAAAACTCAAGCGTTATTTTAAAATCTCAAAACTCCAGGAATCGGGCAGCCCCTTTGGGTCCCCTCCCACTGTGGGAGGTTTTCTGCCCTCTCAATAAATCCTGCTTTCTCAAAAAAACAAAAAACTCTAGGGATGACCTCAACACATCATCATGACTCATTGGCAACTGAAGTGATTTCAGACTCAGGAGTTGGACGCAGCTACTGAAAATCTTTGGATCACAGTGAAAAGAAGGTGATCTTGACTTGCACAGTCCTTGAACTCTCTAGAGAGAGACAAAATAGCAGTGCCTCTTTCCCGCTTTCAGCGATTGAAGTGCGCATGTGATATGAACAGACACGAATCATATGCACCCCGAACAGCAGACATCTCAAGACATCCTGATGAATTACCAGGCTACAACAATGAAAACAAAATCCGAGAACCCGCTGCAAGCACACACACCACACCGCCCTAATCAGAGCAGCGGCACATCCTGTCCATGAACTCTTGAGAGAGTCTGGAGTCCAATCTGAGGAGGCCCGCTGGTACTGAAAACGTGTAATTCTCACTGGGATCTCCTGGCAGTGTGAACCTGAAATCGAAGCGCATGATACCTGAAGCGTCCAGCTGGAAAGATGTAATACAAAGCGACTAGCAAATGTCTCTACAATACATTACATTGCTTTGCTAATTCATTTAAAAAAAAATTGATGGGTGCCCGTGTGGTAACATTGCCTCTGCCTTTTCATACTGCTGTAAGGAACGAGGCATTAAGGAGAGCATGGGCTGCAACACTCGTGACCTCATTACTTCCTTTGGGGAGGACTGACACCAGCGTGGCAGGGCATGCGTGAACCTCACACACTAACATTGCTGGGTTCCTGTGGGTTGAGGGGTGATTACGTGGTATGGGTATTCTTTTTTTTGTTTTGAGTTGGAGTCTCACTCTGTCACCCAGACTGGAGTGCAGTGGCCGCTCCCGGCCACCGCAGCCTCGACCTGCTGGGCTCCAGCGATCCTTCCACCTCAGCCTTCCAAGTAGCCGGAATTACAGGCATGCGCTACCACACTTGGCTGATTTTTTTTTTGATTTATTGTAGAGATGAGGTCTTGCTGCCCAGGCCGGTCTCGAACCCGTGGGCTCAGGCAATCCACTGACCTCAGCCTCCCAAAGGCACGGGATTACAGGCTGAGCCACCAAACCCAGCTAGTATGGGTATTCTTAACAGGGGGTTCATGGGCAAATGTGCAGAGAACCAGAAACCCTTGAAAAACTAATTCCACTAAACCATTGTTACAGAAAATTAAAAAAAACACAAATTCACTGAATGACTGATAAATTCGAAGCACTCTTCCACGATCAGGTAAACCACATCAGACAGCTGGCATTAGACTGCAGAGACACAGTAAAGGCCAACAAGCAAGAAGCGAGGCCGTGTCAAAGAGTAGAAAATGCACAAAGACAACAGCGTGATGGGGCCAAGCACCAGAAGCATCTTCACGGTTGGAGCCAGAAGGTCTGGGAAGCTGCAACTGGAATGAGAAGGCAGTGAGGCGGGAAGTGTGTCCTGGGAGGCCTGTGGCCGGGAGCCCCGGGAGCCCTGCCTGCTCACAGTCTGCAACCGTCCCACCCGCCTGTCTGCTAAAGCCACTCCTCACAGCCCTGCCAGAGCTTTACTCCCAACTCCACGGGTGTATCCCTCCTCAGCTCTCTTCACCTGGTCACATACCTCATCCCCTCATCTGCAGGGCCCTGCCGTGGGTGCCTGCAACGGAGACCAGGACCCAACTTGATGGGCATGGTTCTGAGCCATGCAAGGACGCTTGGCCAGAGACAACTGCAAATGTGATGGAGTCCCCCAAGGTGGTGGCGAGCTGAGAAGGCCATGCCCGAGGGTGCTGGGCACAGGAGCCTGCTGCTTTGTGGGGGGGGCCGCCATGCTATTTAGGTGTGTGGAAGCATGGGGTGACGCTCCCACAGCGACAAAGACACCCAATGCTGCCTTCCTCAGAGTGGATCTCTGGCATTAGGTGACGCAGGCCTGTACTGTCTGACCCTATGACAAGGATTTATGTATGAACTAGGCACAGAAAGAGATCCGCAACAATAACTACAGTAAAATAGATAACTATAACAGGATACCAATCACACGAATATGGTCTCTCGCTCTCAAAACGCCCTGGACCATCCTCAACTATTTTCAGCCCACGGCGGAGCACAGGTAATGGAAGCCATGGTAAGTAAAACCCTGGGGAAGGGGGAGCTGATACTGTATCTCAGCTCCTGAATTGGAAGGGTGGTCTCTCAGGCATGGAGCACCAACACCCTCACGCCCTCTCCTCCACCTGGCGAGTCTGCTGGCCGCAGTGAACCTGGTGGAACTCCTGCGTCTTTTGCTACTCTTGACATGTTTTCAAAGACCACGAGCTGCTTTTCAAACACCTTTTTGAGAGGAACCTGCTTCTAGATGGATGCTGAACTGACCATTGAGTCACCAATGGTTCTATCACTGGTGAGAGCCCCAAAGTTCAGAGTGTGGGCCAGGCCTAGTCGACAGCCTCACTTCTGGGTTCAAACACAAACGACACCACTCAGTAGGTCTAGGGCCTTCATCTCATCTTCCCTATCAGTTTCTCCATCAACCGGATCAAAGTAGGATCTTGTACTCGGTAGGGCAGTTTTAAAGAGGATTTAAAAAGTTAACATATGCAAAAGACTTACAACAGCAGCTGGTCAGAGTAGGCCAGTTCCACTACTATGGCCGCCAAGGCCATGAACTGACAGCTACTTCCCAGAGTTGTTGACACGAGGACTCAAATATGACATTCCTATGTGAATCTGCCACATTATCCTACTGGGCCTGGAGCAGATGTTATGCCTGGAATTAAAATCATTCTGCATTTCCTCTTCAAACAGATAAACGTTACACTTTTTAATCAGCTGCAGCACAAAGCTTGACACAGATATACTGAACAGATTCAAACAGTATAAAAACAGCACTCTTCTGTAAATGGGACTCTACTGTCTACCCTTCTTGGAGGACAGGGTCCAACACAAGGACTTTGAAGCACAGGAGAGCAAATGCGTTCATCACCAAAGAAGACCCACACCTGCACCTGGACTGCCAGGCAGAACACAGTTCGACATAATTTTGCTTAATTTGGAACTAAGTCAAAACCTGCCATGGACATGAAGGAGATATCCCCTCCCTGAGTTCCCAGTTGGTGCATAAAAATGCTTAACACCTGCCTGTCCACGCAGGCAATGCAACCATCCTGGCAGACCATCTGAATGCCTTGTTTTTAAGTCAGTCTAAACATCACCACCCAAGATTCAAGTTTTAAAATCATCACACATCTTCCACACCACTTCAGCAAGAAACTCATTTTGCAGGCGTTCAGCTCTCTCCCTCCCTCACACACACACACATGCATACCTGTGCCCTTAAAGAGAGCTTGGTCACACTGGACAGGCCATGCGAGGTGCCTGCTTCTTATGAGGGTCCTCTGTGGCCCTCAGACCCCTGTTCTTCCCGAACAGACCAAAGCGGTTACATTCACAGAGGTTGTCACATATGCACCCAGTGACCACCGGCCTGGATGAAAGACCTGTCCAGCAAGAGTCCTGCCTACAGGGGAGTACTTGGTGGACCAAGCCCACTCCTCCCTTCTGGAGAGTGTGAAGGAGAAAATGGCCAAGTGTGGCAGGAAGAGGAAGACAGGGCAGGAGAAAAGGAAGCAGGACAAGGGAGGGGACAGCGCGCGGAGCTCAGGAGGCACAGGATCTGCCTGCAACCCCACTCCCACAGCCTCTGTTCCTCTTCACCGCCCCCCCTGAAAACTCAGAGAGGCTGTAGCTCAGTCCCACAGCCTCATGGGAGTTCAGGTTCCCAGTGTGGCGACTAGGATGGAAAGATGCGCTCAGCCCGTGCCTGGCGTCCTGAGAACAAGGAGGTGTGCTGGTCACAGACAGCAGGCTGGGAGAGCAGCCGGGCCCCGCCCCCTGGGGAACCCACTGGGAGGAACAGGACACACACAGGGCCACCTTGGCCTCTCCAGGGCTACTGACCACCCGAGATTGCACTGGCATCCTCCTAGCTCTCTGTGGCAGGGAAGTGGGATCGGAGGAGACCGACATGGCACCTGGGGAACCAGTCCACGTAGGGACAGATGGCGAAGTGCAGAGTTGAAGGCTCTCCTGAACAGCTGACTCAAAACGATGGCCATCAAAAGAAGGATACTCTAGCTCGCTTGTTAAGTCCCAGAACGACTATACTGACAGCATCTCATACTTTAAGGTTGATCCAACAGTTGATCTCACTGGGCTTTTACAAGTCACTGAGATATATTTACAAATGTGCACACTTTGCCGCTGCGGAAATCCCTGGACTTTTGATGACCTCTAATTCTAGAAGTCTAAGTTAGCTCAACATTTCAAGGTAGTGGCTGAAGCCAGACTAACCGGCATTCATTCAGGTCCACACAGTCACACACGAAAGTGCCCTAAGAAGCCCTGCCTTCTCCTTTTAACCTCCTTTGCAACTTGTTCCCTCAGTAAGTAGAAAAGAATCACTCACCCAAACCAATTTGAAATCCTCAATGTAAGCCCTCAAAACCTGGGTTATTTCCGCCAAAACGACTCCTGGAAGCTCCCAGGCTGTGGAGCTGACCACTCCCCTGGGCTTCTGCCACGCAATGTACTTTTTTGGTTAAATTAGATTCCTCCATACAGAAGCTATGAAAACTGCTTTTCAAGAAACCCAGAAAAAACACAGTACCTTTGCCTCTGGAATGCTAAGTACTTTTAATGTTCTCAGTTTTAGGGAGGACATGAATGAAATGCACTTTCTTTAAGAATGAAATGCGTAACACTGAGATTTATGCATTGCTGCTTTCATAGAAACAGTTTCACCTTATTTCAACTCTGCAACCTCTCTGAAATAGCATGTTTAGGGTGGAATTTTGGGCTGCGGAAAATAAAGCTTGTCGTTAACCTGAGTAAAACTGCTCCCTCATTACCTATATGCTATTTCTGAATTTTTGAACATTACCTTTTCTTAGAATGGGTCATACCTGTATAAAAACTTTAAAACCTACATACAGCTAATAATCACTTGAAATAACACTCTGTCCACCAAAAAACCCGATGTGACCAGCTCCTGTCAAGACCCTACCAGAAAGTCATCACCTGGAAGTATTTCCAGCAACCTGTAAGTGCAGTACTGCCTAGGACATACCTTCACAGAGTCCGAGATTTCCTGCAGCCCCTTGGCGGCCGCATCTTTTATGATTGGTGTGATCAGGCCTTTATCTGTGGCCACAGCCACTGAAATGTCGATGAAGGGCAGGGGCCTGGGGCCGTCTCCATCCCAGCTGACGTTGACACCTGGCATTTGCTGGGAACAGAAAACATGTCACTAGCAAAGCAGCTGTAGACTAAGGTGGTACAGAACAACAATCACGATTATTATGCACTGTCCACAGGGAATACAGCTAGACACAAGAAAATACACAGATATTTGGTTTAAAAAAGTGATGTGATTTCTGTGCCATCTGTCTTCAGTGTCTGGGAAGAACAACCAGCACACCACCTCCTGAAGCAGCTTCAGGAAGTCCAGAGGACAGATTTGTTTTCACCTCATCATCCCTTCGGAGGAAGGAAGTCCAGCTGTCTAGCCTGTTGCTAGGATTCACACCATCAGCCTCAAGGGGAACTCCCCACGTAAGGGATCTCGCAGGCTCCACAAACACCACACACCACACGTGAACACACACACACTTGACACTTGTCTGGGAAGAACAACCAGCACACCACCTTCTGAACACCACACACCACACGTGAACACACACACACTTGACATACTCAGTGTTGCACCGAGGATGAACACTTCGGGTGAAATGACCAAGTACCTGGAAACAGCATGTATTGATAAGGTTGCCAAAAGCCACAGGGGAAAAGAGTGTCAAAAACTAGAAAGTAGAAACTAATTTCTCTTTCTAAAGCTCTTTGTGTTCTAGAGTGACCCAGGTCCCAGCAAGCCACGACAGCAGGCACAAGCTTGAGTCCTCACCACCCACCCATCCCATGTCGTATGACTGCACCCCTGGAGGGATTTTTCGAAGCTCTGGCCTCTCCTTGCCACACCCACTTCCCCTCCAAAGAGACCTTCCCACCACTTTCAACTGCTCTTTCCATTTTCCCATCATTCAAGGCTCAGCTGCTCCATTCATTCAGCAATGTCAGTATGTCAAAAGAGTAAACAATAAAGTCTCAATTCCTCAGACAATTTAAAATTTGTCAGGCACAGAGGCTCACATCTGTCATCCTAGCACTTTGGAATGCCGAGGTGAGAGGATTGCCTGAGTCCAGGGGTTCGAGACCAGCTTGGGAAACTTGGTAAGACCTCATCTCTACAATAAATCAAAAAATTAGCCATGCATGGTGGCCTGCACCTGTGGTTCCAGCTTCTTGGAAGGCTGAGGTGGAAGGATCACCTGAGCCCAGCAGGGTCAGGCTGCGGTGGCCATGAGTGTGCCACTGTACTCCAGTCTGGGAAACAGAGTGAGATTCCTAACAACAATCTAAACTAAAAAAAAAAAAAGAATTATTCATAGACAACACTAAAGTAAGAGAGAAGGGGGAAGGAGGGGTTAGGGTCAGAAACTACATACGGGGCACGATGCTCACATCAGGGGAATGGATCACCTGAGAAGCAATCCTCACCACTATACAACATGTTCGTGTAATGAGCATGCATGTGCACCCCCGAATCTAAAAAAGAAATAAAATAGAATAATAAAGAGAGAAACAAAAAACCGTAAACATCATGAATACAGACTACCTGGCAAGTAAATTTAAGTACAAAGCTACATAATAAGCCCTACAGGAGATGATCTAAGGTGTGTTCACAGGAAAACCCATAATCTCAAGCCTCATTGATTAAAAAAGAGAGACATGAATTACACATTCAGGTCTTTTAATCACATATTTCTAGCCAAAACAAACCTAAGGAAAAAAGAAAGGAAACACACACCCAAGCAGCGTGGGCTGAGAACCCAGGTCCGCGACCCCAGAAGCAAGGCCGAGTGGGCCCCAGCCCTGAAGATGTTGAAACTGTCAAAGAAACAAACTCAAAGAACTCTTGGTGCACGTGTTTTGGAATCAGATTAAAAGTGGTTTTCTGGGAAAATGTTACCTTCCAAATTGATCCAAGAAAAAGCTAAAAATTAAACATATTCGTAATTATGGGGGGAATAATAGGAAAGCTGCCAAGATCCCCTCCTCGAAGTAGAAATAGATTCAGGTATTTTTACCAGTGAAGTCTATAAAGTTACAGGAAATAAAAATCCTTTAGTATTGAAGTGAACACAGAGAAACAGAAATGTGAATTCCTTTAGTGAAGTCAATAATATTTTTTAAAAGGTCTGATAAAGCTAGCACAAAACTTACATTCTAACTACTTATGGCTCCAGACACAAAACAAAAATAATACACAATAATATTAACTGCTGAGGGCCACTAGCAACTCATTTAAGGAGTACAAAGATGATACACAATTAGAAAACCATTAATATAATCCAAAATATTTGGTCAAAGGGAAAGTCTTATAAACAGCCAGACATGCTGAGAAGGCATAGCTTCCAAGCTCTGTAACAGTGATTTTTCAAGAAACAGAAACAGAAACAGTCATGGTGGACATGCTTCACACGCACTGCTGCTAATGGCAGCAATTCCAAAAGCAGTTCATGGCAGAGGGCAGGGGATGGGGGCTCCAGACTTAGCTCCAGGGATACCCCCACGGCCAAAAGCTCGTGCCCCTGCCTTCCTGCCACTTCACTGGGCACCTCCAGGCTCCTGGGGCTTCCTGTGGCCAGCAGTGAATGACACTCATGCCGCAGGCCACTCCTGTCCCTCCCCGGTTTGGTCCATGGAGCACCCCCAACCTGGAGCCTCCCCCCCCACACCCCAGTGTCAGCACACCTGCCGGTTCTGCTCAGACACACGACCAACTCTCCACTCGACCCAGCTTCCCGCCACTGCCGGCAGGGCCACTGTCACCCTCCACAGTCCCATGGCAGGCCCCACTACCTCACTCAGCACCCCAGCAGTCCCTCCCATCAAGTCCAAGTCATGTCACCTGAGCCCTTGGCTCAAAACCCCACAGAGGTGATTCCTCAGCCTTCAGCTCTTCCTTTCCATCCTCCCCCCGAGGCCTCCGGTGCTCTGGCCTCCCTTTCCTCCTCTCTGAAGCCTTCTGTGCTCTGACGTCCTGTCTCTTCCTCCCCAAGGCCTCCTCTGCTCTGGCCCCCTTATCCTCCTCCCCAGGCCTCCTGTGTGCTGACCTCCCAGCTCCTCCTCCTTTTTAAACTTCATCTCCCACCCTCTTCCTTCTTCCTAACTCCTCTCTCGAGGAGCTCCACCCTCAGGGCCATGACTCTGATGAGCCCCCTGGCAGCGGGTTGCCTGCAGTCCCTGTATGGAACTTTGGGCTCGCCTCTCTTTCCTCCGGCTGCTTTCCATCCCACCTGGTCAGGAACTTCACTGGTCTCACGTCTGGAAAAGGCCCCGCTCACTCTGGCCCTGGCGCCTTTCTCCTCTGCTCTTTCACACCTGACGTGCCTGTGTCTCCCCAGCTGGAGTGAGAGCAGAAATCCCTGGGCCTCCGCTGGCTGCTGCCTCTCTCAGCCGAGACTGGCCTTAGTGAAGACGGCATCAGTCAGCGTTGGTGGAGAAACGGCGCCTGCTCTGTGCCAGTTCATGGGGAGCCCTTTAGAGTCACGGTGTCTTCATGTGTGAAACAAGAAAGTGAGGGTGACTGACAGGATATTTTTACTGACAAAATTATAACATTTTTGTGACTTAAAAGCAAGCATTCTATTTATCATTATAGACATTCCAAGATATGAAACTACTTGAGAAGCCGAAATTACCTGAAGTTTTGCTACTTACTTTAAGAGTAACAGCTGCTGCCTTGATGATGAAATCATTTACTGACACTTTAATGTCATCTGAAAGACACAGAAACACAGCAGGGTCAGTATTCTGACACAACTTTAACCCTGAGCACTGTGATGTCAGACTCGTGCGTCAGCAGTGACCAGGACTGTACTCGCTCGTTCAAGGTGGTTCCCGTGATTATCAGAGCCTGCATTTATGCACTCCTGGATGCTTAATATTAGTCCTGAATGTAGTTTCCTTTTGGGCCTCAGAATTTTTTAAAACTGCTCAGATAACACACACGAGAACCTGAAGGAAACATCACAAGCACCAGAAAGAGGAGACCCAACCCCCACGTCTCCAGAAACACAAGTGGTCTCTGGTGTGTGCCGCCAAAGCTTAAAGGAAATGCCCTTGTTCCCTGCATGTTTTATAATAACCCGATTACAACAGTGCAGGGGTGCATGGAGGCACTCTACACAAGCAATTGTATGTATACATGGGGGGACTGTGCACAAATTTATTTTTACTACGGGGGTGTATGTAGAAAAACCTGCAGACCATGGTACTGAACGAGAGCTGCTTTTTAACTTAACAAACCGGAGATGCCAAGCCCCTAGGACGCAGCAGTGCCGCACAGGTCCCAGAGCGACGAGTGACGTGCCGTCCCCGTCTGGTTTTCCGACAAATACGCTTGGGTCAACTTCCTTTCAGCACACGTAATGAGTTGAAGATAAAGCTGGGGTCCCCCTGCTCCCCACAGAGCTGGTCATCACGAAATCATCTGATTTATACCTCTGCTTTTGCCAGTGGTATGAAAGTGATGGAAAATGGAAATCACACTTCTTTTGGCGAGAGCTTCTAGAAAAAGGTTTTCCGGCGAGGATCCAGTCAGAGGCATGCAGAAGGAAGCACATATGCTGTGACTGAAGCATCACGGGACTTAATGTGACAGCTCAGTCCAAAGGCACGCTGGGAACTCCAGGACGAGATGAGACCAGCGACCACAGACCTGGATCCTGTCAAACTGCCACGGCCACAGTCAGCTGGGCAGCACCAGACACCGTGACATGGAAACATTCCTGTTTGTCTGCTCAAAGCCCCTCGAGGAGCAGAAATATAAGTGGATTTCCAGTGCTTGGAGACTTGTAATGGCAACCGACACAAAACACTGGTGGCAAGAACTCAAGTGTGTGGGCGTGCTATTCCGTGAGCTTCCTCTGCTCACCTCCCGTGGCCCTCAGAGCCCTCCTCACGCTGTCTGCCGTCCACAGATCCCCATGGTGGAGATTTCCCAAGCACCGGCCAGCCAACGATCCCAGACCTGCCTCCCAAGTCACGGTCTCACTCAGGAGCATTCTAGAGCGAGACACTTGGCCCTGTCTTCCACACTAGCAGCTCCCAGGCAGAAACTTTCAGCTCCTGGATTTGGCTCTGAGGAGTATAACGACTCCTCCTGAGAGCTTTACCTCTCAGCCTGGTGTAGTCAAAGCATCAGACCTGTATATCCAACTTCTCTTGTGACGTTTCTACTCACACGCCAACAGTATGTGTAAAGCAGATTTCTTTTCATATTCCTTTATTTTTAACTCTTTATGATGGACATTTTCAAGCACACTAAAAGGATATGTGATGACATTTACTGAGGAGGATAGTTTGTAAGGGAATATCAAATAGTCTCATCTGCATGTTGTCAAGTCACAAATGCAAAGTGTGGAACATACTTGGGCGTGTTATATACCATAACCTCATACATGAAGGAGGGGGAAGACAGACAACGTGGCTCTCTCAAGACTCATGTGGAGACTCTGAATTACAAGGAGCAACCAAGCTGGACCATGCGAGACTCTACATTCATCCATATCTCCATGGACCCATCACTGTTTCCTGCCTCGTGAGAGTAAGACAATGGAAAACCATTCCCACGCCAACCTCTACATCACGAAGGAGCCAGCGTGACCCAAGAACCAGAGAGGCACTTCCTGGGCTGACTTCTTAGACATCTGTCACTTTCCATTTGGTTCCGGAAGCTTTAAAGGCTGCCTAGCATCGTTCTAGGAAATTCTGGAGTCTGCATATAAACCGACTCATTCCAGTCCTGCTCTCACTCAGAAGTAGGGGATGCAAAAGAAGCTGCTCTGCACCAGCAGGGGAGGAGAGGGCAGGATCAACTAAGACCCACACTGCTCTTGAGCCCACTGGGGACTGACTACACAGCAATGGGCGGCTGACCGCCAGAGGGTGACGGCCACTGAGGAGCCAGCGCGGGAGGAGGAGGGCAGAGCACAGGCCGCGATGTGAGCCGGGGAACGTGTAGTGAGAGATGGAAACCACAGAAATGCCCAGACAGAAATCCAGGGGGCAGCCACGCTCAGAAATGAAAAACATGAGTGTCCAGAGAGGAGAATCAGCGAATTCAAAGCCAGGCCAACATGATGTCCAAGCTGAAATCCCAAGGGAAAAAGGAATGAGCAAAAGGAGCAGAGCCCAATGAGCTCCAGATAGTTTAGAAAGCCTCCCATTTATAGTTGAAGGCCCAGGAGATGACAGTGCAGCAGAAGTAATTTAAAAGAACAAGGAAAGACAACAAGCCACAGATCTGTGAAGCTGGGAGAAACCAAAATTTGGGAATACAACAGCAAGAGAAACTGGGCAGGTAAAGCCAAACCACTGATGCAGAAAACCCTGAGGGCAGCCAGAGAGGGTGGAACGCCACACGGGAGTGTCAGGCCACACGGGAAGTGGCAGATACCTGGCAAGTTACAGGAATGGAGGAGCGTCTCCATGGAAAGCTCTGGAGCAAAAGTCTCATTAGCACAAAATTCTATGCCTAGCAAAAATATCCTTTAAAAATGGAGATGCTGAACCCATTAAGAGGACTCCCATCAAAAGAACAGAAACAACAAGCCCAGGCAAAGCTAGGGAGAAACCCGAACCTTGTATGGCTGTGGGAAGGCCAACTGGCAGAGCCAGTACAGAGAACAGGACCCACGCACAGGCAAAGGCACGAAGAGGCATCTGCACGTCCAGTTCATGGCAGTACGGCCTGCCCAAAGGTGAAACAACTCGACAGATCTACCCATGGACAGACGGTGAGAAGATGTGGTCTCCACATGGTGGGGCATGGCCCAGCCTTGGAGGGAGGAAAACAGGCAGGAACCTGAAGACAGCGTCCAAGGGAAAGAAGCCAGTGGCAAAAGAGCAAGCATTCTCTGATCCCACCCACCTGAGGGATGCAGACGCCAATTTTACTTGGATACAAAGCAGAGCGGCAGTTGCCAGGGACGGGGTGTGTGTGCGCGCGCGACATTTACAAGGCCACAAGGCCACAAGGCAAATGGTGGTCGCCAGGGGCTGGGAGGGAGAGTGAATACAGAGGCTTAGTGTTACAGGACACGAAAGCCCTGTGGGTGCGCATGGGTCACGGCTGCGCAATGTGAATGCACTTCGTGCCGAAGATCTAACTGTAGACTTAAAAATCGTTAACATGGAAAAACTTACGTCACCTATATTCAACCACAATTAAACACTGCTTTTTTAGATTGGAAAATACAGTTAGAAAGCAAATTGGGGGGGATTCACCTCCCCAAGGGAGAGGAGGGGGCCAAAGTTAGAAAACATGGTTATGGCCATAGTTCAAAGAGCACATGGCCACACCAGAGTCTAGTAAGGCAATGGCCAAAACATTTTCTTAGAAAAGAAAAAGAACAAATAGACTTTTTCAGACAAAAGCTAAAATAATTTATTGATGTGTGACAGCAGACAGCACTTTGATTCCATACAAAGAAACACAAAAACTATAAATAAATATAAAGAGACACTTTTCTCACTTTAAACATCTTAGCAGAAAGCATTAAACATGTATTCTGTGGCTTACATCATATGTAGAAGTAAAACAGGAAAGCCACAACACAAACTGTGGAAGGGAGGAAAGGTTCTCGCATTAAACACGAGGCGGTGTGACCCAAGTTGAAGGTAGACTGTGGACAATTACGGAATTACTTTGTGAACCCCAAGGAAAACATCACAGAGAGAGAGAACACAGAAGCAAAATGGAATCAGAGCAAAATGTGGAAACGCTACTGACTGTGGACTCCCGAGGCTTTACCGAAATCACTCACCAGGTCTAAGAGTCTTCTGGTGGAATCTTTAGGGTTTTCTAGATTTAGAATCACATCGTCTGCCAAGAGCAATAGTTTGATGTCCTCGTTTCCTACCTGGATATGTTTTTCTTCTTTCTTTAGCCTGATTGCTCTGGCTAAGACTCCCTCAGGACAAAATAACCCAAACAGAGATAAGGAAAGAAGAAAAATGGAAGAAATGGAAGAAGGAAAACAGAAGGAACAAAACAGTGGCTTTGAATCCAACCACAACATTAAATAGGAATGGTCAGAACGCCTGAGTTAAGAGACTGTAGTACTGGAAGAGAAAGCAAAACCCGACCACATGCTGTCTGCAAGAAGCCTGTTTAAGTAAAGACATAGGTCATCAAAAGTAAAAGATGTAGAAAGATGTACTATAAAAACAAATTTTTAAAAATCTGAAGTGGCTAAATCAATACGATAAAAAAGGCTGAGGACAAGGCGCAGCACCAGAACAGATGGAAATGGGATGTGATGACGGGCCTGTCCACCAAGAAAACAGAGGACTCCTCAGCATGTGTGCCTAACAATCAACCTTCGAAATACAGGAAGCAGAACGGACAGCGCTGAAAGGAGAAACACACAGTGCACAACGACAATCAGGAGTTTGACACTCCTCTCCAGGATATGAACAACACCATCAGCCATCTTGACCTAGCTGACACTTACAAAACACTCCCTGCAAAAACGTGGAACATACATTCTTTTTGAGCACAAAAGGAACATTCTCCAAGACAGAACACATTACAAATCTCAACAAATTAAGAAGACTGAAATCATACAAAGTATTTTCTCTAAACAGTTAATAAAAGAGCCTTTCCAAGGAGCCGGCAAGATGGTAGAAGTGGAGCAGAAGAAGAAGAGGACCTTTTGCAAGGTCACCTACCACAGCGTGGACCTGGACCAGCTGCTGGACATGTCCTATGAGCAGCTGATGCAGCTGTACCACGCACGACGGTGGTGGTGGCTGAACTGAGGCCTGCGGCGGAAGCAGCACTTGCTGCTTAAGGGGTTGCGCAAGGCCAAGAAGGAGGCGCCCTCCTTGGAGAAGTCAGAGGTGGTGAAGACACACTGTGCAACATGATCATTGTGCCTGAGATGGCGGGCAGCATGTGGGCGTGTGCAATGGTAAGACCTTCCACCAGGTGGAGACCAAGCCGGAGATGATCAGTTACTACTTGGGCGAGTTCTTCATCACCTACAGGCCTGTAAAGCACGGTCGACCCGGCATCAGTGACACCCCACTCCTCCTGCTTCATTCCACTCAAGTAGTCGCTGCTAACAGACACGCCTGCCTGTTCAGTCAAAAAAAAAAAAATCATAAAAGAAAGATAACTGAATAGCCTTCAAGTATTTGGAAATTAAATTCTCACTTACCATGGATCAAGGAAATCACAAGGGAAGATGGAGAACATTTTGAATTGAATACAAAGAAAAAACAAAACATAGGCAGTGCTTAAAGAGAACTCAGTAGCTGGGCTCGGTGGCTCAGCCTGTAATCCCATGCTTTGGGAGGCTGCGGTGAGTGGATTGTCTAAGCCCATGGGTTCGAGACCCGCCTGGGCAACTTGGCAAGACCTCATCTCTACAATAAATAAAAAAAAAATTAGCCAGGCATGGTAGCGTACACCTGTGGTTCCAGCTACTTGGAAGGCGGAGGCGGAAGGATCACCGGAGCCCAGCAGGTCGAGGTTGCAGTGGCCAGGAGCGGCCACTGCACTCCAGTCTGGGTGACAGAGTGAGACTCCAACTAAAAAAAAAACAAAAAAAAACAAAAAAAAAGAGCACTCAGTATCATATGCTTATGTCAGGGTAAGGTCTCATGTAAATGATCCAGGTTTTCACCTTGAAAAACCAGAAATAAAAGAGCAAATTAAACCCAAAGTAAAAAAGCAAAAAACAAAATAATAAAGTGCAGAAGGTAATTAGACCAATGTCATAGAAATACTAGAGAAAGATAATAAAACCACATGCTGGTTCTTTGAAGAGATCAGAGTGATAAACCTTTAGTCAGACTAATCTAGAAAGTAAAAGAAAATACAAAGTAATGACATCAAAAATAGAATTATCACTTCAGATTACATAGATGTCACAAGTATAATATGGTAATACTGCAAGCAACTTAATGCCGATAAATTTGGAAATTTAAAAGACAAACAAATTCCTTGAAAGACACAAACTACCAATGCTTACCCAAGCATTGGTGTCCATTTTAACAATTAAATTCATAGTTAAAAAGCTTCCCACAAAGAAACTCACTGGTGAATTCCACCAAACAATCAAAAGAGAAATAATACCAACTGTGCCAAACTCTTCTAGAAAATAAAGGAGGAGGAGGCCAAGCTGGCAGGGTGGCTCACACCTGTAATCCCAGCACTTTGAGAGGCTGAGGAGTGAGGGTTGCCTCAGCCCAGGAGCTAGAGATCAGCCTACGCAACATGGCGAGGCCTTGTCGCTATAATACATAGAAAAAATTAGCTAGGTGTGGTGGTGCATACCTGTAGTCCCAGCTACTTGGGAGGCTGAGGCGGAAGGATCACCCAGGCCCAGGAGGTGAGGCTGCGGTGGCCATGATCATTGTGATCATGCCACTGTACTCCAACCTGGGCAACAGAGTGAGACCCTGTCCAAAAATAAATAAATGAAAATAAAAGAGGAGAAAATGTTTCCCAAACTACTCCACTCGATCTGGTAACAAACCAGGAAAAAAACACAAGGAAAGCAAACTACAGGCTAGCATTTCCTATGGGCATAGATGTAGAGAGTCTAACAGAACCTCAGAAATGGAACCTAAAAGTATGAGAGGTGATTAAATGGGTTTCCTCGGTATATGGGGAATGCAAAGTTGACTCCTCATTTGAAAATCAACTGATGTAACTTACCACCGAAACAGACGGAAAAAGGAAAGAAGTCAAGAGACGCACAAAAAGCGCTTGGCAAATTCTGCACCCATTCATGTTTAGAACTCCCAGCAATCAGGGATGGAAATTCTCTCAACCTGAAGGCAATCTACAAAAAACTTACACTCAGTGTTAAAGACTAAATGCTCCCCCGAGATGAAGGCTACAGCAACGCCTGTTTTTACCACTTACATTCATCATTATACTGGAGGTCTTAGTGCAATAAGGCAAGAAAGTAATATAGAAACCATAGAGATTGGAAAAGAAAAAAGCTATCAGTTCATGCTAAAATCTGTATGTCTCTCAGCAACCTTATATATGTTTTTTGGGAGAGACATTACAAATGTAATAACTAGAAGATGCGTTTTGGACATATAAAATTAAAACTTGCAACTTGCATTAAAAAGAATGCTATCTAAGATATATTTATAACTTAAAACATTCTTAAAAGTTTTGGATTTTAAATGTGTGAGAATGTTAAGGATCGCTTTGTTTAAATACCATACTAAAAAATATTTAAAGCAAAAATAACCATCTAGGCTGAGCAAGACGTTCATATGTTCTTACAAAAAATTTACATATGTAAGAGTTAAAGCAAACCAAAAAATTAAGCCTACTACTTTTGCTTTTCAACCAACCAACCAATCAACCAACCAATTAACCAACCCAAACACAGTGCTACAGGACTGAGTATCCCTTATCCAAAATGCAGGGGAACAGAAGTGCCTCGGATCGCCCATGTGCTCAGACTTGGAATATCACATCTGGCAGCCCCAGCCTCCCAACCCGAAATTCGAAATCTGAAAGGCTCTCATGAAAATTTCCTGCGAGTGTCATGAGAAAAGCTTCAAATCTGGGAGCATTTTGAATTTTCGGTTGGGGATGCTCAAACTGTGTTTGCAGAGAATAGGACTCAGGACCATCTGCCAAAGGGATGTCATTCAAACATGACAGAAGGAGGGGTCAAGAGCAAGGTGGAGCAGAGCCCCTCACTTGCAAAAAAGGGAAAACGTCTACGATCCATTCACCACAACAAAGCCACACATTTCTTACAGAAAACTGAACTAAATTCCTTTTCTCGAGCACAAAATATTACCAGAGTAGAGGGAAAGTACATTAGGCAGCTGAAATTGAAGGCTCACAACGTGAGCATCCATGGAAGTGAAGGCCCATGTGCGCTGTATTAAGTCACTTCCCTTTACTGACCTTTGACCAGATCTTGCCTAACTTTCAGGACAGCTCCGAGGTCACAGTCGGCGGTGGCATAGGCGTGAGGTACAGTACTCTTAGATTCAGTTAACCTCTTGGCAATGACTCTTCGAATATTGCTAGCGGGGATTTCAGTGAATGTGCCCTAAAAAAAAAAAAAAAAAAGGCACAATCTGCCCATTCAACCATAAGTAGAATGAGGGGAAAAAACTCCAGAAACAAAGAACCTTCATAAATAAAATTCATTCTCAGTGATCTAATTTATTAATTAAAGATTAATACAAGAATAGCACCATTAAAATTTTTAGTATAAGGGGAATATAAAAAAACTGAGGCGTTTTAGCTTTATAGGATATAACTAACTATAGAAAAAAGTAACAAAATTCATGTTTCAGTTGTGATGGGACATCGTATGTCACTATGCTTAAGATGATTAAAAGGAAATTAATCATTAAGTAATGAATAATTCTCCTATGGATGTGTACATATACATATGTACATATGTACACACACAAATACAAACCATACACACATACCACATATACACTATACACACACGCATGTGCGCACATGCACAGACAGCGAGCCATATACATACCACCCATAAGCAGTTTTTGTTACAAATAACATTAAAGCTCAAATCAGCAATAAATCAACAAATCAACTGCAGATGCGCCTCAATTTACAATCGTCTCGACAATCCATTGTAAGTTGAAAACACTGTTAGCCGAAACGCATTCAGTACGTCTAACCTACTAAGCACCCTGGATTAGCCCAGCCTGCCGTCACAGTGCTCAGAGCACTTCTGTTACTCCACGGTTCCAAAAGTGCCCAGTGACACAGTGCACTGCAGAGCGCCAGCGGTCAGTCTCCGATACAGTGAGAGTTGCAGCTCTCTCCCACACTGCAAGGGAGGGCCGCCCCGCTTCTACCAAACATGGGTCACTCTCACATCATAGAGCTGAAAAGCTGTAAGTGGAACCACCTTTGCAAGGACACATGGAACACTCACCAAGACAGACAACACTACAAATATAAGATCGATCTCAACACATTTAGGAAGACCAAAATCATACAGAGTGTGTTCTCTAAACACAATGGAGTTAAGCTAGAGATGATAAAAGAAAGATACCTGGACTGTCTTCAAATATTTCAAAGTTAAATTCATACTTATAAATAGCTCATGGATCAAAGAAATCACAAGGAAAATGAAAAGGTTGGAGACCTTTTGTGCAGGCAGTTCTTACAAAAACAGCACATGGCAGAAAACGATCATCCAAGATGCCAGACAGTCTGCCAAATTATGTCTGTCTGGATGTGCAATTAAGGAAAATCACACGAGCATCTTATTCCCTAGACTCCTCACAGAAAGCATGAATGAGATCCTAAGACCTGCCGGCAATGTCCCTGCGGCCACTGCAGTGTGCTCCTCGAACCACTCATAGAAGCACCACGGCCCTTCAGTTACATCCGGGCCCCTCCTCAGCCTCACTCTGTCTTGGGATTTCACAACACTCACTTCAGGACTGTGGTTCTAGTGCTTTTCAAATGTTACGCTGAAATGCATTTTCCCATCAGAAATAGCATGTTTATTTATTTTTCTTCTTTTCATTTTTTAATTGCTCAATTTTAAATACACTTGAGCACCTCATGCTGCTTCTGAGAAATAGCCTGAAAGGCACTCAGAAAGGGAGGCGGAGGCAGAATGGAGTCACTTGAAAATACAGAGGTGGTCCTACTGCATGCATTCCAGGAGGAGAGGGAAGTGCCACATGGTTGTAAGGTGCTTCACTGTGACGTGACGTGGTCAGCAAACAGGCCGTATCCTCGACAGGGACGCACTTCAGAAAATGAAGCACGAAGAGTGTCATGATTGCGCGTATGTTAGCGGAGTTGTGGAATTTGAGGCAAGTTCAAGTTGATCATACTTTCAATGATCTATTTGGAAGTCAGTATAGAAACAGACCTGGTTTCTGCTAGGAAGTCTGTTTGGAGTTGTGTCTGTATGGAGTGTCACTTCCGCCACTGCTTAGATCACACTTCCTTTACCATGTTATCTCTTTAGCATGACGCTAGAACAGATCAGTAAACCTGCTCACAAAACATGTGGCAGTTGTTCCTATTTTCTCACTTGCTTAAATCTGTAAAGTAAAAATCAACTCAGAGGACATTACCACGGCTTTGGGCTGTCCAGGAGTGGACAACGGGGGCGTCATCGGCCGGGGATAAGCGAACCCCACTGTGGCCTGCGGGGGGGCTGGAACAGGGGCAGGGACTGCAGGGGTTGGTCGGGACTCTGGAATCTTGCCCGTCTGTTTCAGCTGGACCAGTCTGAGAGCATCCCTGGAGACAGGGGAAGAAGAAAACCATGGTTAGCAGCTAGGAAGAGAAGAGCCTCCAGAAATGCCGGGACGGTATGGAGGGAAGAGATGGATGCCAGGCTATGTTTCCAACCAATTCCTTGAGCTAGAAAATTAAATCCTGTCTCTTACCTGGTCTGTTGATTCCTATCATTTGTCCAATATATAATGTGTGTTCATTTTCAAAAACCTAATAATTAAAACTTTATCAAAGTTGGCTACGGGAAGTGATTGTGGAAAAGGAAATGAGTCTTTTTTCTGTGGGGTGGATGCCCTTTGGTAGGTGAACAATTCACTAGTGAAACCATACCCTCATCCTCCACACTCAAGGACTAATGTTCACATGGCATTCAGAAAGTGTCAAGCTTATTACACCTATGCTTTTGTCAGGATACTTACTAACTTATTGTTTATTCTAGTGCAAATCAGCTTGTCTATGACCAGGAAATAAAGTCATTTTCAATTTCACTCAATATGCTATCAGTACAACCTAAGGGAATGAATCTAACCCACAACCACCATTTAGAGTGAAAGTTAACTAGCTTAGTTACAGACTTGTCTTTGTATTACTCTGTAAAACAAAGGCATCTTTGTTTTGTAAAAGAATATAATTAGATTACTAACTACGCCAAGCCTTCAATTCACTATGCTAAGTCACAGTGGTATATAAGACAACACAGTTTCTTAAGAAAAATAATTTTCGGAAAATGTTAATATCAAACAATTAATTAGAAAGTACTTCTTTCTTTTTTTTTTTTTGAGTTAGAGTCTCACTCTGTCGCCCAGACTGGAGTGCAGTGGCCGCTCCCGGCCACTGTTGTCTCGATCCACTGGGCTCCGGCGATCCTTCCGCCTCAGCCTTCTGAGTACCCTGAATTACAGGTGTGCACTACCATGCCCGGCTGATTTTTTAATTTATTGTAGAGATGAGGTCTTGCCAAGTTGCCCAGGTGGGTCTCAAACCCACGGGTTCAGGCAATCCACTCACCTCGGCCTCCCAAAGCGTGGAATTACAGGCTGAGCCACTGAGCCCAGCTAGAAAGTACTTTTTTCAATTAAAAAATCTGTTTACATAATCTAAAAACAACTTCAGGATGACACACATCTAAAGAAGAAATATTTCTTAAGCACAATTATTATTCTAGTATTGCTTATCAGAAGGTTGATGAGAAGAAAAACCTAGCATCTGGTGAGCATATCTGAGATGGCAATTCTCTCCCCCCAAACAAACCTCGGGCTTGTGGTAACATGGTGGAAGACCCCGCATTCCTGTGCCTGCTATACCCACCCTGTGTCATCAACCACCTTGAGTGTGGTTGGCTGGAACAAGATGGCAGTCACTCCCGTGATTAAGCTATATTCCGTGATAAAGCTGGCGGGAGTTCACAGACACAACTAAAGGTCCAAGTCAGTTGACTTTAACCAAAAGACAACTCATCCTGGGGTCCCAGGCACAGCAGGCAACCCCTAAAAGAAAATGGGCCTTCCTGAAAAGATTTGAATGGAAAGAGATCCCATAGCTGGCCTTGGAGAAGCACAGCCCATTGCGGGCTGCCCACAGAGGACACATGGCAAAGCCCATGATGGCCCAAGGGAGCTGTCAGTGGTTCCTGGCTAGCACGCAAGGACACAGGGTCCACAGTCCTACAGCCCCATGGAACTGAATTCTGCCAACACCTGGGGAGGACGTTGAGCTCCATGTGAGACCCCAGGCATGGCCCATGCCTGAGGTCAGACCCGTGAGCTCAGGAGCTGAGCCCTGATCATATGGTGCTGGGACTGCTGACTGACTGAATTGTTGGGAGAGAAACAGTTGTTTTCGGCTGCTTGTATGCTGTGACCCGTTATGCAGCAACAGAAACTCCACCACGCAGGACACTCTTTCACACTGGGATGCAAAATCCACGTTGTCAGTGCCCAAATATGCTTTTTTCAAGGAGGCTGGGAGGCCAGAGAGACACGTTGCTCTCTCACTCTTACTGTCTTATCTTTTGAGAAAGGAGCTCAGTTGTGTCCCTGAGGTAATTTGGACTCTCGGGTAAAAAGGCACTTAGTGAGGAATAAAAGCAACAGGAGCCACTCATCATAAGGAAGCAAGCAGGAAGCTGATTCCGGCCAAGGTTCCCAGAAAACCCTGACTGCTGACTTCATACCCATAGGCCTCAGGAGATAGCAATGCTAACTACTGTTCAGTAACAGCCAACACTTCAGCTTTTGTAGTGCGGACAAACAATGACTTTAATGGTTTCTGTACATTCAATAGTTAATCAGAATACAATTCAAAGAGGGGGCATTAAAAGGTACAACTAGGAGAAAAACCAGCACCTCCCTCCTCTGTGGAAAGGCAAGGCCGCGGAGGGAGTCCAGTCAGGCAGGGCCTCTCGGCAGGGACCTGCAGGGGTAACTCATGTGGGTGTAACACCAGTCACTGCTGAAAAGAAATGTCCCCAAAACCCACACGATCCCGGCCTGTCAAGCTCACAAGTCTTCCGATGCTGTGACAGAATACTAACAAGAACGAGGACTGAGGCCGGGCTCGGTGGCTCAGCCTGTCATCCCAGCACTTTTGGAGGCCGAGGCGAGTGGACTGCCTGAGCCCGCAGGTTCAAGACCAGCCTGGGCAACTTGGCAAGACCCCGGGTCTACAATAAATAAAAAATTAGCCAGGCATGGTAGCATGTACCTATAGTTTCGGCTACCTGGAAGGCTGAGGTGGAAGGATTGCCGGAGCCCAGCAGGTCAAGGCTAGAGTGGCTGTGAGTGTGCCATGGCACTCCAGCCTGGGCGACAGAGTGAGACTCCAACTCAAAAAAAAAAACTAAGACTGTGACTTAATTCACAGACAGGTTGAACACGTGGCAGCCACAGGCAGACTCCTGCCTCTCACAGCAGCTCACATCACTCACTGGCCAGGTGGAGCCTGCATGTGTGTACTACACGCCTTGTTTTAAGGCAAAACTAAAATGGCAGCCAATGCCTCTGATTTTCCTCGCCGACACCAGAGCCATGTCCTCTGCAGTTGGATGGGTCCCTCTGCCCCCTGTGCTCGGTTGATGAGGCGTGGAGGAAGGACGCCGCCACATGTGCGACCAGGCTGCACCGAGGTTTTCTGAGGCAGCCGTGTCACAGCCTGCGAGGTCTCAACCACATCAGATGACACCAATTCTGTACATGATGCCAGGCTCCATCTCGTTCTAAAACCCACCCTACCATTAACCTAAACATGGGTGTTTCAGTAGTGCATACACGAGTAAAATCCTCCACTACATGTGCTGTACAAAACTGCTTTTCTCACAGACTTCTTTCTTATTTTGGAAAACAAGTGCTGATTCTTTTCTGGCATAGCCAAGCAACAAGGGCAGGGCAGGGGATAGGGCAGTGAGAGGAACGCGGAAGAGCACATAAGGGAGCCCTTGGCGTCTGCCTCCCTGTGGCTTCTGAAGACACTGGTGGCATCAGTCACTGTCAACTCAGGTCTTTAAAACACTGTCAGTGGTCACATGTGAGCTAAGCACACATGGAAGGAGGAGAAAGGGAGGGCGCAGCCTCACTCGATCCCCCGCCGCAGCCCGAGTGGCCCCCACCCTTGCTGGTCGCCTCTTTCAGGGCCTTCTCAGACCCACCCTCCCTGGCTTTCCATCCACTCCCAGGCCTCCTGCACACGAGAGTGTCCCCTCTGGGCAGTGTCTGTGCCCACTGCAGTCCAGAACCTGCCCCATCCTCCGCCAAGCCCACCCCTAACCCCAGTACTCCTGGGACGTGTCCTTATCTCACGGATCCCGACACCTACGTGGTCTGGCAATACAGTTCAAACAAGCTTATTCCACCAAGACGGACACTCCCAAGCCCTCACCTCTAGTTCTGGAGTCAAGTGCTATCACCCCGGGCCGAGTCCCATACTCCGTGACCTGTTGCCACCCTAGCCCTCACGCCACATCCCATCTTCACAGAGGCTTCTGGATTCCAGCCTCACAACATTGTATCAGATATCCCCCCTTTTCTTCTTCCACCTGCATGCAAGTATTCGTGACAGCCCCACTGGATGACCTTATAAGCCCATGCATTTGCCTCCCTGTCAAGTCTCTTTCTGCTCCGTTTGCCTTACACAAATTTGCAAAATGGATCCCTCTAAGGGGCAGCTATGGTTATTTTACATTTCACCAATTCTTCAGTGATTCATGAATTAAATAATCATTAGTTTACTACCAGGCATAGTGGCTCACAGCTGTCACCCCAGCAGCTTGGGAAGCCAATGTTGAGGACAGCTTGAGCCCAGGAGCTCATGATCAGCCTAGGCAACACAGCAAGAACCTGTCTCAAAAAAAAAAAAAAAAAAAATCCATTATCCCTCAGAAATACAATCAAGGCAAGTTTACCTTGTTATAAAATACTTGCTTTTCTCTATTTGTACGGAGTGCTCTCCTAAAGCACAGACTGGCAGAATTAACAAATTACGACACCAATGGTAGATACTAGATAAGGACTGATGTGGAATACAACTAGGTTTGACTGACTATCAGAATTCTTAACTTTAATTGTTTTAGGGCTAAGTGAAACTTTAAGTTCTTTAACTAAAAACTCCCTGGTCTGGATGCTGCCCTTCAGCCAGCACTCAGGACAGCAGATTCCAGCCCGTGCCGTGTGACAAAAACATCACAGACGTATGTAACAGTGCCACACACTCATCAACTCAGGCCATGAGGCAGGAACATCCCAGGACGTCACCTAGCACAGCAATGCCCAGAATAATCTCATGACCATTGCTCTATCTCAACTTATTCAAATTCTGGTCAATACTGATTACTTCTTATCAATATTAGATGCACATGGAATGAGCACATTGCCTTCAAACACCACTCCCTTTGAAGTATTGGCTGTACTGCCCATGGAAACGTAGCACCTATCAGATCACTACTGAGCTTTTACACTAGCTCATAAGGCTGTTTGATTCATCTCTGTCTACTCCACTAGACCAAGTTTTCACAGACCTGGGGCCGTCTTCTTTGAAAGACACAAAAGTGGAAAGACACACCGGTGCTGCTGAACAGGAAGACTCACCATCATAAAGATGTCCATTCTCACCAAGTTAAGAGGTGACACAATCTCGTACAAATGCCACCATCCCCCGACTCCTACGCAAACTGCTTAACCCTTTGCACTCAGAGACACCTCGTGGGTCATTTACCAGCAACTCGAGTCCCCTTTTTTTTACATAAAGGGAAAAGTACATCACTTCCTATTAAACGGTAAAGCACCGGAACCAATTGTTTTACTGTAATGATGTTTCACTGATAACGGAATTTTGCACATTGAGGAACTTATTCATGACACAAATATCAAAATTCCATATCTTACATCTAGAACAAGTGGTAACCTGTGAAACAGTCACCGACATGCCTCGCTACCAGCTGTGCAATGGGAGTTTGCTGGACATCTTCCACTTGGTGCTTTTCTATTTGAGCAGACGATACAGACTTGTTTTCTCCCTCTCACATTAACAACATGTGAACTGTCCAGTCTGCTGTTTGAAGACGATGTGGAAGGACATTTTCTTTGTACGCAGCACCAGCTGACTTTTTTTTTACTTATCTCTCAGACATATTCCAGTTCTTCATTTGCTTTTTCGTGCAATTTGAAGAGAAAATTTAAGCAAACATATATTTTTTAAAAATCTGCGCTGGCATAATGTCCCCAAGAGGGACATCTGTGTGCAAAGACTAAGATTCACTTGGAAGAATCATAAAACAAGAAGAAAACTGGTTAATTAAAAAGAAAAAAGGAGCAAGGCTGCCTCTGTCAGATTTAAGAGCATCCTATAAAGTTTTATAATTAAGAGTGTGGTTAAAAAAAAAAAGGGGTGATGCTAGCTTATGGTTAGATGGATCAATGGAATAGAAAATACAAAGAGACCCAAATGCTTGGAAAATTTTATGGAAATTGCTTTGTAACATTACAAGCGAATATAATCCAAATGGATAATAATGAAATTATTTTTAAAAAGATACATTTCCACATCTTAGAAATGTAAATGCTATTGCAGGATTTCATACTTAGAACAATGCTGTATCACGTTTCACTGCTCTGCACTCTACTTTCCTGCATTCATGGCCATTTCTAAGGATCTTGCTTGGTTTCCAAATTAGAACTGTTCTGCAGCGATGCTGCGATTATTCAGAAAACAACCCTTGCATAGAATGCAGTTTACAATGACAAAAGCAATTCACAGCACAGAAGCACAGTGCACCACCTTTTAAACTCTAGTACTGAATAAGCTCTTTTAAAATTCTTTCAGAAAAAGACAATCGTGATAAATAATGGAACTGGCTGTTACATAAAGCAAATACATACTCTTTTGTGAATATCCCCCGCGGGCCTGTAGCTGTGCCCTGGCTGGCATCCAGCGCATGTTTTTCCAGAAGGTTGCGGGCAGCTGGACTTAAGCGGAACCTAAGAAGAAAATATGAAAGTCAATAGAATCTGTCAACACTTACATTTCCAGTAGATATAAATGTCAACAGTTTTGCTAATCATTACAAAGTCAAATCTTATAATAAAGCTAAAATGCTCTCACTGATGGTCACAGTCAAATATGTTAATCCACAGCCATCCGGTTTATTTCATTCTCAAAGCATTTTCATAGCAATGTACCTAATTACTATCTCAAAATATCCTTCCAGTAAGCCTAAGTGCCCACGAGGGGACAGAGCTTCCATCCCCACTGGTTCCTCCCACGGTCCCTCAGCACATACATCAGTAAGGACTGGTGACACTGTGACTTCACGCATTTTTCACTGTGGCAAACCACACAGAAAGGTCGTCATTTTAAGCATCCTATAAAATGTTATAATTAAGAGTATGGTAACAAAAGTGTGGTGCGAACTCATGGTTAGATGGGTTAGTGTACCAGGCATAGAGATGAGCAGCATAAAGTACAATCCCATCTGGGCACCGCACACCAGTATCTCCAGAAGGTTCTCGCCTTCTCCCTCCCAGCTCGGCACAGGGCTCTGCTCCCACTTCTCCTATCCCACAGCTCTGGAGACTCCCCATGATGGAACCACAGTGTCGTCTTTGATGCCCACCCGATTTTACTCAGCACAGTACCTTCAAGGTTCGTCCACATGGCATGTATCAGAATTCCCTTCTTTGTAAGGCTAAATGCATTCCATTGCGTGTGCAGTATGTGAATACACGAGACGTTTCTACTGCCTTGCTCCTGGGAATTATGCTGCTGTGAACACTGATGCACACCTCTCTTGCCTGGTCTCTGCTTTTAGTTCTTCTGTATACGTGTCCAATTCTGATTTTCTGAGGAACTGCCACACTTTCCCACAGCTGCACCATTTTCCATTCCCACCCACATGCACATGAGTTCCAGTCTCTCCAGCTCTCACCAAAGCTTGCTGTACTCTGGTTTTTTCCCCCCAATAGTAGCTATCCTGATGGTGTGAAGCGGTGTCTCACTGTGGCCGTGACCTGTGTTTCCCTGCTGTTCAGTGATGCTGAACCTCTTTCTCAAGTGTCTGCTGGACATCTACTTACTTTCTTGGGAGAAACGTCTATTTAGGTTCTTGCCCATTTTTTAACTGGGTTGTTTGTTTTGTGGAGGTTGGACTGTATCTTTCACATATATTTTTTAAAGAGCTCGGCATTTACCTAAAAGCACTTTTACTCTGCATAAACTCCAGAATAGCAGTGCCCGACCTTTGTGGCATCAGGCAATGACAATTTTTCCACAGACACGGGGGCTGGGAGGGACCACCAAGCATTAGATTATCATAAGGAGCCGACATCTAGATACCTGGCATGCGCGGTTCACAATAGGGCTCATGCTCCCATGAGAATCTAATGCCACCACTGATCTGACCAGAGGCGGAGCTCCGCTCACCTGCCGCTCCTCTCCTGCTGTGTGGCCTGGCTCCTAACAGGCCACGAACCGGCATCAGGGATTGGGACCTCTGCTCCAGAATGAGAGGCATAAACAACTGCATGGATTTCAAGGCAGTTGATGTAAACTGTTACATACCCAAGGTCACATGACTGGTCGTAGCTCTCCTTCATAAGACCATTAAGCAAAGCAGTCAGATAGAGAAATTAAACCAGATAGGGACAGAGTACAACAGATGGGGTCTAGAAGTCTAACGCGAGGAAATGGAGAACAGCCATGGTACTGGCTGCATCTCAGAAGCGGGCCAGCGTTAGCAATTCTTTCCACTTGTCAACAGAAACTGAAGTTTTAGGTTTCTAAAAAACTGAAAGATTTCTGAAAACCAAAGATTAACTAGCAACCAACTGATTCAAAATAATTTTAAAAAAAGAAGTCACCGCGTGGGCCGACAGTACACCTGGCTCACAGGCCAGTGGATTTTTGTTTTTTTTAAAGCCTCTCCTGCTGGGCTTGGTGGCTCAAAAACAAAACAAAACACAACAAAACAAAACCTCTCCCTTCTGATCAATACCCTCTAATGGGCCAGTGGGTTTTTAACCTACACGGAGGGGCCTCAGGTTCAAGTGAGTCTCTGATGACGACCAGCCCAGTGGGACCGGGGTCTACACAACACTGGGAACTCTGTGAGGAGAGAAGGTCATTAACTGAGACCATCTTCTGATGTTCAGGGTGAGGAAGGAATTTAGTCAAGGACAGTGAGGGCAATGGAGTCAGAAATGCCTTGCAAAGGGAATTTAAAGTCAGGATTTCAAAACATCCTGTGCATTCCTTTCTGACAAAACTGACAACAGTAAGCAAAAAAGCACTTAAGAATGAAAGATCTGCTTTTCTCTGTGAAAAATTTCTCTTACAAAGAAGTAGTAATTTTTTTTATCAGTATCAAGAATACTCGAATCAATACAACTCAGTTCATCAACTAGAGCCATGTAAGGCCAAAGTGAAGCCTGTTTGTGGCATGTCTGTGTGGCAACAGAACACTGGACAAACTTGAGCTCTAGCCTGTGTCAGAAGCTCTAATACAGAGCAGTCTGGAAAGGAACACATGTTAACACGCAACCCATCCGGTTATACTTTCGGAACAAAAATTCATGCAGCAGTAAGTAGGAGCACAAATGGAAACCACATGAAGTCTGGTATGCTGACTTCCACCCTGGTATCCTAGACCCGATCACAGCTCTGCATGGACAGGCCGGTGGTGCTCACCACCACTTGAGCAAGCAGTGCTTTTGGAGCACCTATGACATAACAAGAGTCCAGAAACTATTTGCCGTGGTGGGAGAAACACTCTGAGGCCCGAGTGCGCTAAGATCAGCAACTTCCCACTTATGTACGAACACATCTGGATGTGACAGTGATCAAAATACCCCAAGAGAGACCATGATGACTATTTTGACTATTTCCATTTGAATCAACACTCACTGCAGTGTCCTGGGTATGTGTTCCTTCTTGACAGGGACAGAAGTCTGTGGTTCTGGGGAGGGACAAGGCACGGACGGTGCTGAGGCTGGCGGTGGGGGACCGACATCTTTGGGAATCTCCACATGTTTCCAATCTCCTCCTTCTTCAACCATCAGACCAATCAGTGAACCGAGCCGTATGTTCTTAGTTCCTTCTTCAACCTGCATTTTAAAAAGAAATAACTGAGAGATGGAAAGGGTCGTGACGGCAGGAGGTGGTTTATTCCTCTGCCGGGCAGTTCTCTTAATTGAGCTAAGAGCCATTTCCAAGATGCATATGCCTGCTTTTCCATCTGCCCCCTTCCTCCACTCACGCCTCCCATCACACTCCCCGGCCCGGTTACAAATGCTCTCCCAAATAAAGGACAAATCTAGACTCCTCCTCCTGATGGCCTTCAGGTGGAAGTGCTGCCATCACCATCTTCCCCCTGTCCATAAACACAAATCCCAAACAGGAGACTGTGGTGACAAGTCTCAACTGTATGTCTTTCCCAGTTTCTATCCGATGGCCTGGAAATTCTAAGAACTCCCAAGGGATTAACTCCCCCAACTTAGTCCTAGCTACTGAAATTAACTTACAGCATAATCTTAGTCTCTGGATAAAAAGAACGCTCCACTGTACAGAGAGAACTAGTTAACTATTCTCGTTAACGTGAGGTACAGTTTACTTCTTTCTCCATATTTTATTCTCCCCCTGAGTACCTATTTACAAAACCTGAGAAATAACACAAAACCTCATGAGTTTTTCCACAAGTGCATCAGAAGTATGGTGGTGGCTCAGCTAACCAACTTTTTTTAAACAGATAATACCAATCAAAACCCTAAATAAGACAAAAGATAAATTTTTGATTAAGAAAGATGTACTTTAAGCATTTCAGCATTTATTTAAAAGGCTGATTCAAATTCACTTACTGAAAAGAAGTCTCTAGAAAACCTTCAGATAATGATATTTTATAAGTTCAGTAATGGAAGAAAATGTCATTGCTTTAAGGTTTTCTATTATTCCCTTTCAGTGACTCTCCATAAGGTTCACTGCAGATGTACTGAATGAATAACGGAACAACAGACTGCAGGACACTCACTGAGACAGCGATTACAGGGAAGAGCCTTGTCCAAGAGTGAGGGGGGGCATGCTGGAGCAACACCGACTCTGATGCTTATTAGTACATGGCCTTTCTTTTTGAGTTGGCGTCTCACTCTGTCACCCAGGCTGAAGTGCAGGGGCACGGTCATGGCCACTGCAGCCTCGATATGCTGGGCTCAGAGGATCCTTCTGCCTCAGCCTTCTAAGTAGCTGGAACTACAGGCATGCACCACCATACCCAGCAAATTTTTTGATTTGCTGTAGAGACGAGGTCCTTGCCAAGTTGCCCAGGCTGGTCTCGAACCCCTGGGCTCAGGCAATCCTCTTACCTCTGCCTCTCAAAGTGCTGGGATGACAGGCATGAGCCACTATACCTGGCTCGTGCACAACTCTTAAAATCAAATGGCGTAGCAAACTGAGGGCCAGGAGGTGGGTCTAAGTTTACTGGTTACTGAGGGAGAAGAACAAGAGCGACACTCTGGTGGAGCAAAATATTCATAAGAAGTAGGCACAGAAAACCAAGCAAGAACGTCTAGCCAAGCACAAGCTGTGGAAAAAGACTAACACAGCTCAAAAGAAGGCAGGTGCTTACTTGTGTGCCACATGCTAGAAAGTCTTATTTCTGGGGACTGTCTATTTTTCTATGTCCAAAGTGGAGTTAAGATTATTATTAAGCTAACGTTTATTTCTTCCTCTGGAAGTGTTTAATTATCTACCTACAAACAGCTAATTCAAAAATCACAAAGTAAAATGATAAATTTTCTTTAAAAACGGATAGAAAAATAGCTTCATTAAGTGGTATGAAGTCCCTGAACCAGAAATAGGACTGCTATCCAAGCACAGAGCACACCATTCAAATGCAAAACTTCTTTAAAAAAGTTAAAAAAAAAAAATCAATGGGTTTCTAAAATCAGAGTCAAACACTGTGCTAAACTAAAGCTGACCCCGCCACTGTCTCACTCACGTAAACCACACAAGGGACTCCATGCATCCTCCACAAGTGTGACCCGACACCTCCCAGGAGGCGGCCAAGAGAAGTTACCGGCACTCCGGCTGCTACCGTATCTAAACAGCACACTTATAGCTTTCCACTCAAAGAGGGCTCCAAGAAGCATGAAACCCAGACACAATGGACAAGGACAGGTGACATCACACAGCTTGAGTAGTGACAGAAGTAGCATCGACCGTAATTCCATCCAGACCACCACGTGAGTCAGAGGTAATCTGGCTTTTCCATTCAGTTTAGAAGTGTGCTGGTCCCCCACGGACATCTGTGGCAGACATTCAAAACTGGTGCAGACTCAGTTGTAGGCCAGAGGCCCGCAAGCCACTGCCACTGCTCCTGCGGTCTGGGTGACCCTGAACGCCCGGTGCCTGCTCCTCTAAAGAACCAGGCAGAGGACAACCCCAGAAAGCACCCCCATCACTTAGCTCCCTTGATCCAAGCCCTCCCTCACTCTTGTGTGCTGACTTCTGAATGTTAAGTGCAGAGTTTCTACAATGAGCATTGTTAACGTACAGCTCATCAATGCTAATATTTAACCTTGAGTCAGCCTTGGAAGTATTACTGGCCCTCCCTCCCAGTTGCGAGCAGACTTCCTGAGTCTCAATGTTGACTCCACTACCTGCCAACATGTGCCCTTAGTGATGGTTCCTTACTGCACCAGCCTGTGTTTCCTGATTGTCGATGCAAGCACCAATGGTAGTCATTTCAGAGCCATCATGAGGAATGAATGAATTCTGTGTGTGACCCTTAGAATAGTGGCCGACAGCCAGCAGCTGCCATATAAATATCAAATGTGTCATTATGGTGGTTACTGCTGTCCTGGTGTGTTCCTTCAAGTGACTGATTTTTAAAACAACAACAAAAAAACCACTCAACAAAGATCAAGTTTGACTACTGGGGGTGCCCCCTGGTAAGGTTTGGAGACTCATGCTGAGGCCTGGTCTGTGGCTGGCAGCATTCAGGGTAAACAGACGCATTCAGGACTACTGGAGGTCAGGTTCCTGACAAGCAACTCCTGAGACTCCTCAGAGCTGGACTCCGCCCTTGGCCCGGGTCCCTAGCAAGGGCCTCCTTACAGAGCCACTCCCACAGGCTGACCATGAACATCCTGCCAAGGTGCTAACCACAGCCACCTTGCTCACCCTGTCCCAAGGACAGGAGATGCTCCAGGCAAGACACAAGGCACCTGCAGCAGCAGGTCCCAACCCACCAAGGGCGCCAGTCAACTGTGCTGGCTTTCGCTGATAGGACACAAAACGCAAGCACTGTAACACACCTCGCACTCCTCTCCCCCTCAAAAATGTGCCAGGGTGTATGACAAATTATACAGCAACCCCAGCAGGAGGGGCATAGATGGGCACTTCAGTCCCACCACCACCGACCAGTACAAGTGAGTAGGCAACACACAGACAGGTTCGGGGTTAGCAGTCACTGCGAGCCGAGAGAACAGATCAACGCTGGAAAAGCAGCCTGCGAGGGGCGCATGGTGGTCATGGGTCCTGGGACAAGCGGCACACACCTGTCCCCTAGTCCCCCCTGCCCCAGGCACCATGATCCCCCATCTGAGCACAAAAAAACAGGCAGAGGTGAGAGAATCTGCTAGTGCTCGTATGGCAGAGAGCCAGCTGAACCATGCAGCTGTGAAAATCCACAGCAGGGGACTACAGGGCCCCCAGTCTCAGCTGCTTTCCACCCAACCTCAACAGTGTTCGAGAAGTCAAGCAACAAACATGCCAGCTGGCTCCATCAGTGAGTGTACCACGGACCCTAAAAGGTCACACTTTTACCATATGTAGCTTTACACAATTTACTCACTTTTCACACAAAGACTCCATGATAAAAAGAACATACACATTACAGAAAATGTAGAAAAGACAGAAAAATGGTCTATTGTACCTTAACACTAAAACATTTTAAACACTTGAACAAAATGTATTATGCAGTAGAGAATACAACATCATAAATAAAGAGATAAAAGTAAAAGGAAACTCTATTTCAAGGAACAATTAAGAAAGTTTCACCTGTTTGAAAACACTCACCACGATTTTGGCCAAGATGCCATCATCACTGGCATCCAAGGTAACCACGGCCTTGTCAGTCTCAATTTCACACAAGGCATCGCCAGCACTCACGGCTTCACCTGCAAAACAAGACTGGGTTGGTTCTGGTTTTTAGACTATGAACATGAGTATGTGCACATGCATATGTGTACAAACATGAGTAAATACCAAAACCTTCTGCAGCTATTTCTGGGTTTGGGAAGTACAAGTAATTCTCACTGTGTGTCTGTGTTTGTGTGTATGCGTATGCTCTGCTGCGTTTTCCAAAAGCTCCATATGGACATAAATTTTACTTGTTATATTAAAAAAGCTATGACTAAGGGCGCCGAGCAAATGTTAAAAGTGAAAGCACACTTTAGAGACAAGTGCATATTCACCTCTGAACAAATCAATTCCAGGCCCACATTCCCCTCTCACACTCTCTGGCCATTTTTCCATGAAGAGAAGTTTTAAAATTAACAGTATTTCAGGGCTAACACCTCACGGCAAGTCCAGAACTCTGTTGGTACTGCATAGCATGAACAGACAAAGGTTCATATAAAGTACAAGAAGGGAAGCTCAAAGACACAGCTGAGGTCAGACGAGGATGGGCTCTGTGCAACAGAACAGATCTGAAAGCTCACAAATGCCAAGCAAGGCCCGCAGTGTCTGCAGTAGAGCTGCTTCCAGGTTCTAGAGGTAGGCTGGGGAAGAGGAGAAGGTGGTTCCTCTGGGGAGTAACGGGAACGGTAAGTCGTCAGTTGGACAGAGGGGACTCGTGGCAGATTCACATCTGATGCCCTGGCTGAGTTGGGCTTGTGCTCACCACCAGCTGATAAAATGGGCAACCAAGCTGACTGAGGCTGTGGCTCTCATCAGAAACCGGGGTCTTGGACAAAAGCAAACTCACTACCAGGGCAGAGCCATGCCCGCCGCCCCCAGTATCTGCCCACACCCCCAACATCAACAGCAGAGTATTAAGGAGGGGGGACGGGTAGGTGGGAAGACGTCATTCAAAAGTGACTTCCCAAAGTGCTGAAAACATGAAGAAATCTAACACTAAGAAGTAAGCCACCAATTTACTGAGTGCAACCTGTCAACAGTTGTAAAATACCTTGAGGATGTTCAAAAACATAAATGAAAGTAAAAGAACCATCAAAAGAAGGAGGAATAAGAAAATGATTATGTACAGATATGAAACAAGATAGCATTGGGTGAAAGTGAAAAGCTAATCAGAATTCTTAAAAATGAAAAATTAAGTCATTGAAATAAAAAAGAACCCATCAGTGGAACGTCTTCTAGATAGGACACAGTGAGAGAGTGAATGAGTGAGTTATGAGGCCACATAAGCAAATGCCCAACTCCACACGCCAGAGGTGCAAGAGTAGGCAAGAGCGGCAGGTGACCTTGGCAGGCGTGAGGTGGGCCAAGGAGTGCGAGGGAAGGGGCTGGCGGGCGTGGCGCAGAGCAGCACCTCCCACCAGGAGAGGGCTCCGAGTGGTCTAGGACGGGCATGTCTACAGGAGCGGGGCGTGCGAGCCCTGCAGCCTGGGGGAGTATTCTAGGCTCTGACGGAGGTGGTGGCAACACAGACAGCATCTGGAATTGGGCTGAGTTTATACCTCATGCAAATTATACCTGATAAAAAATGAAGCCTGTTGGGAGCCAACATCTATAGCTACATGGCTGAGGCCTGTAAAGGCCCATCTGGAAGATCGCCTCTGACATAGGACATAGCATCCTCTGACATAGGATAGCATGTGATTAGTGACCAGTGTGTATACATGGCAGTAAAACTTATAAGTAAATATCAATATGCCTGATGGAAAGTGCATAGCAGAATTATTTTTCTCTGTCTTTCTAAGTTTTACTTCTTTCTAGATATTTTTTAACTTCTATTTCCTGGTAGACTGGTTAGTTAGCTCTTGTTCCCCAAAGGCAGTTTCTCCTAGGATTAAGATTAGAAACTAAATTATCATAATAGTTTTATTGCCCTGCCCCTAGCCAGGCAGGAAGTTTTTCTAGTTTCGTTACATGCCGAAACTCTGTTTGCTTCAGCCCGTGGTCATTGTCATGGTAACCGTGCAGACCATTATCCAAGAGTGTGACAGCTACTATTTGATTTTTAGAATAGACTTGTTTGGATAAAACATACATTTAAACGATACAATTTCCATCGAAAAGATTTAAACAGTAATAAGCATTCATAGAAAACTTTTAAGTTTTGTTTGAGTTTTTAAGTTTCCTTTTCTCAGATTATGACTTTAGTTCCTATTCCTGTAGGCCAATTTTAAGATCCTTTGATTAGTATACCAAAACTTTCCCAACGGTGCTGTTTTTGCTTCTAATATGACAATAGGAAATTTTACACGTAGCCATGTATTAATGTACTAGGAAAAAAGATTTAAGTTTTGGGTTAAAGTCGTCGTTTTATTAGAATAGAATGAGAATTATGGTGTTATGATTTTTAAAATCATACGTTAATGGTAATCATAAGATTTAATGATAAGGTATTAGCTTAATAGGATATAGCATAGTATTAAAGTCCAATCACTAGATCATATAATAATTAAAGTTTAGACATATGAAACTCACATGAATTATAGTAAAGTTTGGTAGTTTAAGAATAAGTTTTAACTGAGTTATAAGGCATTACGTTAAATCGTAATAGGATAATAGTATAACTAACAGCTAAGTCACTTAAGTAAACTTATAGATTATAGTATAGTGTTAAGTTGATAATATTAATCGTTAAAAATATTTGGAGTCAGTGACCTTGGATTGAACCTAGAGTTAACTTAGAAAGTTTTTGTATTAATCAGGGTTTAGAACAAAGAGTATAATATGAATGATTTATTGAACATTACAGAAAACACTTTGAATGATTTGTATTGAAATTGTGCACCTGTGACCTTAATGTAAGCACGACAGACATCATGGAGTTCGAATTGTCTGTTTGGAACTTGCAAGTCTCGTGATGGTCTTGTGATGCATGGTTTGTAAAGCACGGAACTTGTACGCCCCTAGTAAGTGATTATCACACTGCTGGAGGGTATAGAAAATGGTATATGAGTTGGAAAAGGTTTGAATAAAATTGGCTTCAGTCCTGATCAGACTGTTCCCAGAAGAACTGCCTCTGAGTGGTCTCTTCTTGCTGTCCAGATTCTCTGGTGCGGGTCCTAACCCACCCTTGGTCAGTGCTGGTCACCGACAGAAGCCGGAAACAGTATCAGACTGTACAAACACAAATCCATATCGGACACACTGCAGAGAAAATGCACAGTCTTAGCAACAGAAGCACAACCTTAAGAGCTCTGAGGAAAAGAACAGACACCTCAAGGGAACGACGACAGAGCACACTTCCCAGGAACTGCAACAAAGGCCAGGAAACAGGGGAGTTACAGTTTCAATGAGCTGGGGAAGTCACTGTCTAGAACCTTATATGCAGCCAGGCCTTATTCCAAAGGGAGGAGGAGTATTCTTTGGACATACAAAAGCTAAGAAAATGTGCCCCAAATGAAGATGCTTCAGAAAGTTCTCACAGCTGGGCATGGTGGCTCAGTCTGCAATGCCAGCACTTTGGGAGGCCGAGGTGAAAGGATTGCCTAAGCCTGTGGGTCCGAGACCAGCCCAGGCAACATGGTAAGACCTCATCTCTGAGAAAAATTAGCTGGTCAAATATCTATAATTCCACACACCAATTTAAAATTTGGCTATAATACCAATGTTAGCAATAAATGTAAAGAAGCATAATGACAGAGAGCAATTCGGTAATAAAAGGAACAAACTGCCAACTGCTGCTGCAGCAGGGGAGCCTCAGTCAGGCTCAGTGGGAGAACCTGGTTGCCACACACCACACGTCCCCGGGAAGGACCATCCGCATAAAACCCGTCAAAGGCACAGCCTCGGCACAGAGGCAGGTCAGAGCCACCCGGGCTAACAGGGAGAAGAAGGAGCTGCAGGCAGACATCAGGGCTCTTTTTGGGGGTGACAGAAATGTTCTAAAATTGGACTGGGGTGATGGTTGCACGACTCTATACATATGCTAAAAGCCGCTGAACTGTATACTCAAAACAAGCACATGCTATGGTGTGTACTGTCCTAATAGACTCTGGCGTGACCATGTATTCTTTGAGCTATGGCTGTCACCATGTTTCCTAAGCTTTGGCCCCCTCCCCCCCCTTGGGAAGGTGAATCTCCTCTCTTTCTCTCTAATTTATTTTCTAAATAAACTATATTTTCTAATCTAAAAAAAAAAATTACACCCCATTGAAGCTGTTGAGACACTTGTACACCAACACGTCACACACTACTTGTGGAACATTTTCTGTCTTAGCAGCACATACACCGTAACCCATGGTGATGACATGTTCCAGCAGAGGCAGAACCAGAGGACACGGGGCACGCAGGACCAGGGACACGGGGTCAGGTCCTTCCATGCAGGACCAGGGACACGGGGCTCTATGGGCACCTGCAGAGCGGGGCATCGCTCTGCCAAGCAGTTCTGCCTCTGCACCTTGAACAATGACAGGCTGTGGTCAGGGCAGGCTACAACTTTCACAGAAACTACTAGACATGGAGCACACTCAGAGAATGACAAGTCCGAGGGAGCCGGGGCCACAGCCACGTGTAAGTACTCGGACCATGGGCTCCAGGTGCTGGTGGCTGCCACACCCCAGAGTGGTGCGGTCTGGGGTGCCCACAGGGCTTCCCAGCAGAGCAGACAATCTTAAGTACGTCAAGGAAAAAGCGATGTTTCCATACCCTCAAATATTCTCACACAACAGGGAAATAAGAATATTTTCTTCCTTTTTAAAAACAGGTTTGACCTTTCAACTGACTAAAAAAAAAAAAAAAAAAGTACATCGTTTAATTAAACTGAAAACATCTGAAGCACGTTTCCCCCAAACTAAAAAACTTGCAATAAAGATGTAGACCTGGGCGCGCCTTCCAAAGATGCTGAGACTGTGGCTGTCACCCAGCACCACCAGTGTCTCTCCGCTCATCAATGACGTGGACTTTTTGTCCAATCCCGAGACTGAGATGAAATATGCTAATACACACTATAAAACCAGCCCTCTGAGACTCATTAGTTCAACAAAGAACACACACAATTTATATGCTGCACCACTGCATGCTTTTGCGACTAATAAAATCAAACTGGGCTACTATGCAATTCTGGAGTCAGGTCACATTGGACCTGAGGGTTCATCGAGCCCGACTCACTCCTGCTAGCTCACAAGGGACGCTGAGGACACACCATGCTTCCAGGAACCATTCCTTTCACTGCACCCTTATCCCCTTGGCTTTAAAACACACACACACACACACACACACACACACAAAACATTGGTCAAAAGAAATGTGCATTACAGTCCTGGATTGTTTTTTTAAAGAGTTTTTTATTTTTATTTTTTATTTTAAAGATGTGGGGTACAATTCAGGGTTAGGTATGCAAATGAGTCCTAGATTTTCAAGAAACCTTAAAGGTCTCTAAGACTGAACTGCTATCCACTCAATGTTATCAAGTCATTATCATTATCAAGTCTTTGCTTAAAAATAAACTAGATTCAGCCCGAAGCAGTGGCTCATGCCTGTAATCCCAGCACTTTGGGTGGCTAAGGTGAGAGGACTGCGAGGACTGCTTGAGCCCAGGAGTTTGAGACTAGCCTGGGAAACACAGCAAGACATTATCGCTACAAAAAAAAGAAAGAAAAATTAGTTGGCTATGGTGGCACACACCTATAGTCCCAACCACCTAGAAGGTCGAGGTGGGAAGATTGCCTGTGCCCAGAAGATCAAAGCTGTGGTGAGCCATGATCATACCACTGCATTCCAGCCAGGGCAACAGCATGAGACCTTGACTGATAAAAAAGTAAAGCCTGATTCATAATTAAATACACCATTCTTTTTCAATCTTCTTAATGTATAAAGGCCTAAACACACGGCTTTAAATAACAGTGGCCATACATTAATAAAGATCTCAAAATCCAACTTAAAACATAGCCAAAAAGAGAAAAGACGTATAAAAAGCATTATCTGTCAGAATATAAACTTGTTTTTAATATGAAATGACTGAACCAAGTTATCAAGCTGTAGCAAGCACTGGCGTGCTTGGACACACGGTTGATCCTGTGTGTTCGGCTAACAGGTGTTAGCGAGAAGCAGCAAACCACAACTGAAGCACACAGACGACCAGCTTAAGGGAGCTGGTAATCTGCCAGGAACCGGGGGGAAGACTGCTCCCAGCGTCTCAGTAAATCCCCCGTCGGCAAATCCTCCATCGGCGGACACCACATTCAGAGCAACCCATTAGGCAACGTGCTCCGGGCTTCAAATGTGGCTGGCCTGTCCCCAGGGAGACAGTGCGGTATAGTGAAGGAGAAAAGGCAGAAGGATGAGGCCACATGGCCGGCTCTATCATCTGTCCCATTCTAGCAGATGTAAGGGGACTGCCAGATGGCCCATGAGCTGGATGGCTGAGGGGTAAACACAGCCCAGGAAACCTCTAACTACTGCCTATAAATTCTCAATGTGTGAAGAAACCTAATCTTTTAAAAGTAATCGCTAAAAGGCTGTCCTGTGTCTGACTCATTATTTAATGACAGCAACGCCCTGTCATATGAAATATGAAAACAGCCAAGGCTCTAGGGAAAAGGAACCTAAGAAAAGACTCCAACAGATTCATCATTTTAAGGGCAAAACATCCTGGATACTTATACCACTGTAAAAGGTGGTGGCAGCCACAGAGTCAAGTGCTCATAGCACTTCCCAGTGGGGCTGTGGCTCTTCCATGGACAGGACACGTCTCTTTCTGAGATTCTAGAACACTCTCTACCCTTTTGACCTCTTCCCCTCCCCTCTTTTTCTCCTCTGAGATCCCTCCCAGTGGATTCCTCGGGGGTCTTCATTTCATCTGTCATGTCTCCACATCTCTCACAGTTTTCAGAACTTTCTCTGTGCTACGTTTAGCTGATTTCTTCAGGGTGTTCTTCAGTTCCCAAATCCTTTCCTCAATCCTGTCTCATTACACTTTAGCCCACCGCCCCCGAAGATTTCTTGCTTCTTAATTTTAGGGATAATATTTTTCATTACTAGAAGTTCTACTTCTCCTTTTCAAGCCTGCCTAAGGTTTCTGGATGGTATCTGTCTTTTTTCATATTTTCAATCATTCCAAACGTCTGTTTTCACATCCAGTGATTTCAACCAATGAGGCTTTGGGGGTTTGGACCTGCTCCATGTTGTGCCTGCTGACTTTTCCTCCTGCGAGTGCTCCTGTGCATATGATTAAATCGTGATTGCAAGCTCTCAGTAAGTGGACTTGATCTGCGAATGCTGTGAGGTTTGAGTTAGAGGCTGGACGCTTCCAGAAGAATGGCTTCTGCCAGGTAACCCAGGGGATGTGGGTTCCCAGAAAATCAAGTACTACAAATCTGAACCCTAAGCTTCAGAGGACAGGCCCAAGAGGGAGCAAGTGCCCTTATCCACAGATTCCTACTCCAGACAAACCCGCCTGTCACTACCCACATGCTGATGGTGCTCCGTCTGTCTCCAAGCCAGACTTCACTGTGAACTTCACCTCCTGCAACCAACCGTCTCCTGAACATCCCTGGATGTCCAATAGCATCTCAAGGTTCATCCCATTCAACCCTAACCTTGATGTCCCTTCTTCCCTCTCTGCCTTGTTGATTCCTGCCACAGCCCACCCATGCCCAGGTCAGCGACTCCAACCTCCAGCTCTGGCCCAGTGGTGCACGTGGCCTCTGCTCCCATCCCTGCTCAGGTGCTGGGACAATTGGACCTTTGCCTCCGTCCTGGCTCAGGCTGCCTGCATGGAGAGAGCTGTTTCATAGCATCACATCCAGTATGAGCGGACGGCTTACCCCACATGATCAGGCCACACTGCCCAGAAGTCCTCAGCGCTGGCTCTTCAGACGGGCCTAGGCAGGGGGCTACCAACACTGCCCAGTCACCCTCTGGGTGTTCTGAACAGCGCAGTGCAACCAGCAGCGCAACCAGCAGCGCTTTGTTAAATCACTACGAGCGCAGATATCAGGGCTTGCAGGTGAGGATCCCACAGACTGACAAACCACAGGCTGTACTGAAGCCCCTTCCCTGACCTGTCTTACCCCCTATCCACTGTGTCCCCCAGGAGCCAGGGCCTGCTGCACTGCCGAAAGGCCCTACGCCCTCCTCCCTCCTGAGACTCGGCCCCTCTGCTCACTCACCTGGACGGCCCCCCATCTCCCTGTCCTAAGAGCCCATTTACTCTACAATGAGCAACTCAAATCCTCTCCCTGTGAGCCGTCCAGGTCCCTGTCAAATACATTGCTTGTCCTTCCTCTGGCAGGTCTATGTGTAAAGAAACCAGCCGCAGTGCTGGGCAGGCCCACTCCTACACCTGTCACCACGGGGACAGGAAACACACTAAAACACTCACAAGTGCTCCCCTTGAGGAACAGAACGAAGAAGTTTTCAGCAGATCAGGGCGGTCGAGGACCAGCCTCGGGCTCCTGGGCGCTGAGGACCAGCTCGGCTCCTGTCTCACTGGCTGCCTCCCATCCATCGTCCAGTCCACAGGAATCTAAGACTCTCTCAAAGAGCCTGGGCCTTATCCAAGGCTCCTTGACTCATCTGTCGAGCGTTCTCCAGACAATGCCTGCCAGCCTTCTCCTGAGTCCACACTCACCGTCACTGGAAATGGGACATAGGCAAGGCTAGACCTCCCGGAATCACATCGCTGACTCTGACGCGCCCACTGCAGCTCACCTGGACAAACTTGAGGGCAGGGATCACCTTTGGGTTGACAAGTCCTGCTCAGGCCACGCCTCTGCTCCATTCTGGCGTCCGACTCCTCCAGGAGACGCAGGATGCCGAGGGGCCCTTGCCCAGCAAACATGTCCGCCTGACAATCCTGGACAGGACTGGAGATTCCAACTCCCTCCTCACAGGAGCTTAACCTGGTGCGGAATGCATCATGCACAGGGAAAGATGGCTACTTCAATGCCAAGGGAGGCTACTCTGTGCCCAGTGCCCGGGGGCTCCACACCACACTGGCCTACCATGAGGACCAGAGGAGAAAGAAACAAGCAGCAGCAGAAAGTCTCTCCTCGGCTCTGTCCCATCTGCCGAGCCTCGTGGCAGGCCCCATCCAGGACTTCATTTTCTGAGTTGTGTTTTCTAAGCACCACACCAAGTCCTTGCCTGCTGACTAGATGAGACAGTCCCGGCTCATCTGTATGTTTCCTGTCCAGATGGAAGCTGCCATTCTCCAAGGAGCTGTCGTCACTCGGTAGGCATGGCCAGGGAGACGATAGTCTGGGCCCTGGGGGTGCTCGCTGCTCCTGGGCTGGTCCTTGCTTCTAGGCACTGCTGGGAAAGAGCTAAAACATTCGCCATCAGAGTCTTTCCTGACCGGAGTGACTTTTCACCTGTTTTTCCTTTAAACCACACTGAAATTCTGAGTTCTCAGTGATGTCATCCTAACCACTCACTCACTTTGTCTGTAAAACACACGTGGGGGCCTGGGCTGATCATCCTGACACGGCCAGCGGGATGTGACTACACCAGGCGCCTGGGCTGCTTTTTGGAGATGCTCTGTCCTTCAGCTGTCACCCACTGGGACTTGTAATCAGGTCTCGTGACATTTAAAATAGGCCTCTCTGTACAGTTGCACAACCAGTTCAAGGTATAAGTAAGATCACCTATTTCATTTTTAGGTTTTTACATTTTAATTTAGTTTTAAAATTATGCAAAACATATACTTGGTTCCATAGTCCAAGAGACAGAGAAGACACATCAGAAGTCCACGCTCCATGCCCCACCACGCTGTGTCCCTCTCTGCTGATTTGAGCTTCCTAAGCAGCCGTGCCACCGCCCTCCTGTGATTCACGCAGTGTTCCTGTCTCCACCTGCCTCCTCCACAGAGGGCCCTGCAAAGCAGCACAGCAGTGCTCTTAGCCCTTCCAGGCAGGGGTGCGAACTGCCACATTTGGCGGGAGCCTCCACAGCGGTCACACGGGGCCTCAGGGAGTGACAGGGTAAACAGGAGCACCTTTTCCAGACAGGTCCCGGCTCTCCTTCCAGCAACCTGCAGGATGTCTGCTTCCCCTAGCCTCCAGCCTCTCAGCAGACAGCTGCAAGCCTTGACACTTCTGTCAGCCAGGTTGCCAAGAAATGATATTCCAGCCAACCATGTGTGTTTTCCTCATCAGCACAAAGGTAAAAAGCCCCGTTTGCTATGTGTATGAGCTATTTGCAGTTTTTGCTCCATAAAGCAACTGCTCACACGTCTTGCCATTTTCCCACTGAGTTTGCAGTCTTAGTCTCCATTTTTCAGGGCTATCACGCCCTGTGACATAAACTGCAAATACCCTTTTCCAATCCGGCACTTGCGATTGACTTGGCTTGCTGAGTTTTCAGCCACGTAAAAGTGTATGTTCGTCACCAGATCCGCCAATGCTTCCATATGAAGTATCTGATGCATTGGCAATTCGTCCTTGGCAAGACACGAAGAGTAACTCTAACGCTGTCTTCCTTGATTTTTCCCTCAGCCCCCATGGGCAACTGCACCTACTTCCTCATTTTCTATTTGGTTCCACCGGTCTTTCTTTTTAAGCACCAACCCCACAGTTTCAATTATGAGGCTTAAGAATATGTGTCAATAATCAGGAGGGCTCCAGTCCTTCTCCCTTGCTCTTCTTCCAAGGGTTTTCCTCATATACTTACTCATTTGTTCTTTCCAGTGACATTTATAATCAACTTGCCTAGCTCTAGGAAAACACACAGAATTGGGATAGTGGTAACTGACAAGTTCGTGATGTTGAAATCGAGGGCTGGGTATAAGGGCTAAGACTTGGGGACAAACCTTAAGAGATTTTCATGATTCTGTGCTTGTGAAAAGATACAGGCTGAACCCGAACACCCCTGCTGCGCTGGCATGGGAACATGTTATTTAACTAAACTCCCACTGACTAATGAACAAACATCACGTTATGTGGTACACAATGATCAGAGAACTGCCCGCAGGATGCCAGTCATGGCCTCACTCACCTTCCTTCTTCAGCCACTTCACGATGTTTCCCTCTTCCATCGTGGGAGACAGTGATGGCATCAGGACCTTGATGGGATCGACTGGAATTGGAAAATGGAAAGATTAGCCAAAACAGCACTTATCCCGAGGAACCGTTCAATTAATGCAAGTAAATTAGCACCAGATTCCATTCAAGAAAGAGGCTAGTCCAAAGTCTAAGGGTTTTCCAACCGGTAAACTATGTCAACTGAAGAGTACAGAAACATAATACTCAAGTTACAAACGAAAACCAAAACTCTTCTGAAAAACCTCCAAGTCCTCCCATAGCTCCTAGCACTCTGTGCATCCTTTCAAGCCAGGTGCTCGAAAGCCAGGTTAGAAAAGGAAAGCTGAGGGGGGTGATCTCCTCCCTCCCTTTGTCTCTGAAGAAACACTGACAGGTAAAGACAAAAAGGAAAAACACCAAAACCACTGGTAACAAGCGCAAAAATGGGGCTCTGATGCCGTGACCAAATGGCCAGGCCGGGCTGCAGGAAGCTGGTTGCTTTTACTTCCCTCTGCTACGACACCCCTCAGGGAGGCAGTCGGCAAGAGAACGTAGGTGGCTGAGTTAACCTCACACCACAATCAACCGGGCGCCAAAACGGCAGACCTCAATCCAGAAGCACCTCCCACTCAACAGAAGTGCTTTCTCAGACCATGTCTCCGCGGCCCAGGACCAGGACTGCACTCAGTTGGTGCTCGATGGGCAGAGGAAAACTGACTAACAAAAAGCCTGGGGACAATGACATGCCCTAAAGTGTCCCCTGGAGACTGCTGCTCCTCCTCCGTTTACGACTCTCCAGCCCCAAACAGGCAAATGTTGCCACACAGCCAGCACATCTCAGGTGTAGGGAGACAGAACAGTGCTCCCCACTTCCTCAGTCTCATGGATGTCTTAGGGCAAAAGTAAGGAAAGTGAGCACTGATGGCAGGTAAGGTGGATGTTTCTGTCATTTTAAATGGAGAGCATCCAGGCTAGCACTGCGATCCCTTTGAAGTGTCTGCAAGAAAGTTTGTCATTCTCTTCTCTGAGGAAGAATGGCACACAGACTCACTCAGCCTTTCCCTCATCATCTGAGAGTCCCTGCCCATGGGGAACCTGCAGTGTCCCCTTGGCATGTCCCTGTGCAGGACCTTCTGCGCATCTCTCTGGCCGCCACCAGGGGCCATGGGGTGAGGCGGTGACTAGACTGTGTTTGCCTCTCATACGCGGCCTCTCCCTCTCGACAAGAAGCCCGCAGTCCACATGTGGCATTGACTAAGACGCCTACAGTCCACATGCGGTGTCTCCTAAGAAGCCCACAGTCCACACATGGCATTTACTAAGAAATCTTCAGCCCATATATGTTATTTACTATGAAGCCCAAGTTTGCATGTGACGTTAACAAGAAGCTCGGCTGCAGAAGGCCACAGACCCCAGCCCCACCCCCCAACCAGCATGACCACTGGCACCAAGACGATGACTTCTAAATGCATCATATGCCGGAAACGTGAGCGGAACAGCATCTGAAGTGAGCTCCCCATCCCGGGTGACCATGACAACACGGCTACTTCAGAAGAGCCTAGAGCCCAGCAGCAAGCCCCAGTCCATTAAGGAGCTCAGGGACTCCCAAGCTACCGCCAGTTGAAATGCAAATGCCAATTAGAAGATAGCTTTGACAATCTGCGCTTTTTCTTAGTAAGTCCTTGTGGACTAAAATAGGTACATTAAAGTACTAGATAGGTTAAAAAATAATACAAATTACTATGCACAACCTCAATGCACTGCCTAACCCTGGAGCACCAGATTCTTGGGTGAATTAGGATTAGGAAAGCATGCTTACAGCGCACGCGCCGCGCATGCACACGACAACTCCTACGGCCACATTCACGAGGCATCTCCAAATTCAAACCCTAACAATCCTACACTTAACGGCAAGGATTCTTCAAAAGTGCTCAAAGCTTCACACACTGAATTCATCTGAAATGACAGATTCTCTAATACTCTATATTGTGGCGTGTCCACTCCCTTTGTCATTGTTTACTTGGCTTGAGGAAGAACACAAGAATATCTGCCTGAAGAATGTACAGCCAGCTCAAGCCCCAGAGTTCACTCTGTCAAGCTCAGAAGGACAAAGGGGCTTTTTGCAAAAACAAAACAAAACAAAAAACCAACAAAAAACTTTACCTTCTAAATAGCACCATGGTAAGAGGCCAGCAGCAGCTTCTTGAAAAACATAGCTTTGAAAAAGTCCCAATGTTTTCCTTCTATCAAAAAGTTCAAGCCTGGTGTTATGAGATAAAATATTTTATAAACAAATACATATTAAATGTATATATCAAATAGAGTTCCATTCAAAAAAGCAACTAAATGGACCTCACTGCTTCTATATCCCGATTCCAATTTACCACAAATACTAAATTGATCCTCTTAAAACAGAGTCTGTCTTCCATAGGTTTGTACTTTGGCTCTGGTTGCCATGATCAACTCACATTAATTCTACGACTCGCTACTCTGTTCTCTCTTGCCTAAGAGACCTTTACAATTCCATTATTCCTGACATTAAAGTCTATATTATGAATCCTCTGCATTTATTATTATTTTCCAAATCACTGTATCAAGAACCTCAAACATTTTCATATTTTAAAATCAAAAGAAAATCATTCCTCATGCAGTCACCCTTCATGAAATGAACTGAAACTACCTCTCCGAGTAACGGCAATAAAATGTAAAGTCTATAATGATCACTCTCCTTACCAGAAGCAAGGACAGACAGGCATGTGGACAGTGGCCTACTCGGCGCCTGCTCACGACCAATCATGATCTCTGTACGGAGATAAACGTGCAGAACGCTTCCCAGTGCTTCTCCCCGTCTATCTACCCTCAGCCCCTCATGCAGGAACCATGGCGTCGAGACGTTAGCATTTGGGGTTAGTAGCAGTACATACTCATGCTCGTATATTCTCTTTGGATTCAAATGTCATAGATATCTTTTCCAATGTGTTTTCTGACGGAAAAGTAATTATGCAATTATAGTATCAGCTTTGAGGGACAGGGCTGCACAGAGTTAATGCAAACCCTGCATGGCTGCTCACGATGCTATCAGATAGACTGTTCTAGATTCCTTGGAATGAAATTTTAACCTATTATTTTATTTTCACTAGACGTAACACACAGCCCCTCTCCTCACTCCAGTAAGCAGAACATCCTACCCTTCTCCCATTCAGTGGAGAAGGCCTCAGAATGGGCACCAAGCGTATGAGCGTTTCTTACTGATATTTACTGCACAGCTATGAGTAATAAAAGAAACGTGGGCTTTCCAGTCAGTACTTGAAAGTCCTCAGCATCTCGCTGGAATCGACCCTTCGCAGTTCTTTTAATGTTCTTTTTTGTAAAGCTAGCAAATTACACCCAACTGGCTGCGAACGTCTGCCCTTCCACAGCAGTTCAACAGACGTTAACATTTTTTAAACGACCGTGGCGATATGCACGTGCAGGACTTTATCTCTAAATGCACTGCTTTTAAGGCCTGGAAGTCCTGAGGACTGTCTCACTCACTCTCCGCCTCAACAGCATGACAGTGAGTCTCGGCCCCAGCGCACACACGTGTCCTCCTCTGTCCCTGAACTTCAGAGATCCTCTATGGAATCCCCACATCTGCCTCCCAATCTGCTCTTCTCATTGCTCCACAGCACAATCCTGACTTCAATGTCAAACAGGGTGCGCTAATCCAATTCTAATTTCTTTTTTCTGAAGTGTGTCTTTCATCCTAAGAACAAAGCACTCATATTCGGCAAACTCAGTTATGTCGAAGCTTCACGCCGACGACTTCTGCACAAACTTCAAAGGTCTCCAGACTGAAACCCAGGCCAACTCTTAAGCACAAATGCAGGATGACCTGCTTCTGGTGACTAGGCAGCTGATCCATGCGCCATGACCTTGAGGGATGGCAAGGAGGCTGGACAAGCAGGCAGGCACAGGTGGGTGGGGACACGCCAGGCTCCTGTGCACCTACAGGACAGAACCCACATGCACAGAAGCCACCAGATGGGCCAGAGGAGGGCGTGAGTCATGCAGGATTCCTGGCGGGGCTCCCGTACCCGCATGAAGCTGCTTCTCTCAAGGGAGAGGCTGCTTACCTCATCGCCTGACTCAGACTGTAAAACCGAACCTTGAAGGTTCAAGTGCAGCACACCTGCCCTCTGTGGGCTGGAGGCGGTAACACGGGTGACACACAGACGATGGAGTCAGCAAGAGGAGCAGACAGGATGCCACGGAGGACAGGACGCTGCAGCATGGGGTCAAGGCAGTAGCAGCGGTTTCTTCTTTCACTGAGTGCTGTCACGTAAGCCTTCTTTACTCCAGTGGTCATTCTGGGGTGGCACTGCTGCAAAAACAGACTGAAAACGTCCACAGACCACACAGGACGCACAGCGTTAGTTGGAAAAAGCGCTACGGGCTCTACATGCCGATCACTGTGCACAGCGCACTGCCAGCATGCCTCCCTCCCCAGAAACGCTTGGAATCTCGGGATGTTTACATTACTCTCTGGGTTGAGCATATCTAATCCAGAAACAGCATTTTCTAAGAGTATGACCTCTGGGCACCACGCCAGAGTGCAAACGTCTTCAGATTCAGATTTTTGAACTCGGGATGCTTAGGCTGTACACAGCCCAGAGCCACCTGCCGCCTGTGCCTGCACACATAGGCGGAAGGACACGCCCCAAGTGACCGCAGCAGCTACCTCCCAACAGTGATATCACTCTAAGGACTTTCCATCTCTTCTCTTTCTCATGACTACATTTCAATGACTTTTTACAATAAATTTATCCAATTTCATTCCTTTCCACAAACTCACCCAACACTAAATAAAATATGTACTTTCTGTTTTTGTTATTTTAAAACAGAAACCCACAAGACACAGAGAAGAGGAGGAATGGTGGCATGCAGCTCTGGAAGTGGAAAAGTAAACGGATGAGGAATAACCAACCAGAGAGCTCCCAAGCCGCACCGAAGTCAGGCAGGACTCGGGGCTGCCGTGTGAGAAGCAGCCACACTGGGACCCCTCCCGCCTGGGGAGGGAACAGCCCCACCCTCAGTAGGCAGCAGGTTGGACACCGGCACTCTGGACAGGGCAGAAAGAGGCTCCTGGAGTGGGGGTTCAACTACACCACTGCAGACAGACACACACTGCAAAAACACGTTGCAAGAAAGGGTCTATGTGACTGACATGACAGAAGACTATATGGAGACGCTATCAGATGTGGGTGATTTAGTGATGGTCACAGCGAAACCCACACGCAACTCTAAGGGTAGCAAGGGCTGCAGGAAAGGCAAGGCAGCAACCCCAACATGAGACCACACGTGACAGTCCTCAGCCAAACAGTGTTCACTCAGTGCAGTACGGGTTTACTTGGAAGGGCACAATAACCACACTGGAAAGGAAACACAGAGGCTGGCCTGGATGGGGCACCCCCGGAGAGCATCTCACGGAAAGTAGGGGATGTGCACATGCTGAAGTAAGGTGAACCATGAGCCACTGTGTCCCGGAGAGCAGGCGGGAGGAAGGGCAGAGCCCACCATCCCGCTGCAGCTTCTGGCTCTACCTGACCATGTCACCATGTGCCTGTGTGGCTGTGCTAAGCGAAGCATTGATCAGTGAACAGGCTATTAAATTTCCTAAAAACACTCAGGAGAAGCAGGACGCCACAGTGAACCCGATTCAGCAGGGGAGCCAAAGCTCGAATTACAGATCCACCACCTGCCTGTACATGCTGCCTCAGTTTCCTCTTCTGTAAAACAGTGGAGACTAGAACAGTCAGTCTCAAAAGTTTTAGCTGTTTGTTACTGACAAGGAGCATGAGTCGTGAAGAGGAAAATTTCAGCAGTGACCAGACAGAGGCCGAATGCACTTGCCATCCTGGAAACTGCAGGTATCATGGCTTCTTCCCAGGGTCAGAAGAGGTTGTGTCACCTTCCCTGAAGGCCCCTCGCACTCTCTCCCCCGGATCCAGCCTTACTCTTATAGCTAAGGCGCACTAAATCTTGACATCTATTCTCACTGTATCTTATATCAAAAAACCAAACTCCAAAACCACTGGCAGACATTTTCCCCTCAGTGCTGCCACAGTATACACTCCCAAAGCCAAATGCCCAGCGTCTGTTATCTTAGCCCTACAATCTCTACCTAAAAGGACTGTAATTTACACAGGAAGAGAAATACACAAGTTCCTGGAGAGTAGCAGATAAAAGTGCTGTGATACCAAGAAAGAATAAGAGAATTGAATGGAGATTCTAGAGGATCAAGAAAGGAAAAAAAGACCGGGCTCAGTGGCTCAGCCTGTAATCCCAGCACCTTGGGAGGCCGAGGTGAGTGGATTGCCTGAGCCTGCGGGTTCGAGACCTGCCTGGGCAACTTGGCGAGCCCTCATCTCTACAATAAATAAAAAATTAGCCGGGCGTGGTAGCACGCGCCTATAGTTCCAGCTACTTGGAAGGCTGAGGCGGAAGGATCACTGGAGCTGCACTCCAGTCTGGGCGACAGAGTGAGATTCCAACTCAAAAAAAAAAAATCAGTGCCAGCACACTTAATATGCATGAGGATAGTAATTACCAAAAACCCACGAGACCAGCGTTGATGAGGATGTAGAGATGTCGCGACCCTGTGCACTGCTGGTGGATCTAGAATGGTGCAGCCATCGTGGAAACCAACAGAAAGGTACTGAAATGTTAAAGAATTGCCCCATGATGCAGCAATTCACCTCTGCGTGCATGACCCAAGGGCTGAAAGCCAGGACGTAAATAGCTAAGCATGGCGCTGGCAGTCACTAAGCAAGAAAAGTCACCCAAGTGTCCATCAAGGTGAGGACACAACATGAGGTTGTACCTGTGTGTACGTACACACACAACAAAATATGACTCGGCCTTAAGGATGACATGCAAACACCTGCAACAATGGATAACACTTGAAGACACTATGCTAAGTGACATAAGCCAGACATAAAAGACAAACGTCCTATGACTCTATTTACAGGATGCTTCTAGAACAAGCAAAGTCACAGAAAGAGAGAACAGAATGGAGGGGCCCGGAACTGGGGGGACAGGCATGGACGGTTACTGCTTAATGGGTAGAATGGCAGTGTGGGACGGCGAGAACACTCAGAGCTGGAAGGTGGTGTGATGGCTGCACAACAGCATGAGGGCCACGGACCACGGACAGGACACTTAACGAACGGCTCGCACTGCACACTTTGTCATGTATGTTAGGCCACCCATTTTTCATTTCAAATAAATGGAACTAAGCAAATAGAATGAGGTGAGGGAAAGAGCAGAGACAGCCCTGACACGGAGAACAGAGCCAGGAATTACGGCTCAGCCTAGTGAGGAGAGGAGCATGGTGAGAACGCAGGCCCTGAAAGCCAGAAAGGACGTTGGGACATTTCACAGTCACCTCCAGCAAGGCTCCCAGGCCCAGGCAGCAGACCTGTCTGTCCCATGGCCTATCAGGAAGTGGGCCCGCACAGCAGGAGGTGAGCGTGAGTGGCACATGCAAGGGGTCCAGGCTGCACCTCTGTGTGAGAATCAAATGCCTGACGATTCCCCACCAGCTGTGGAAAAATTGCCTTCCACAAAACTGGGCCCTGATGCCAAAAATGCCAAGGACTGTTGGTCTACAGCACCTCACAGCACTGTCATAAGAGAAACAGAGAACTGCCTGCAGGTCCTCATTTATGGTTACTGTTCAAAGTTCATAATTCACACACACAAAAAAACTCCCACAAAACCAATGCATACCCCACGGTGGTCCCAGCTGCAGACCTCACTGAGAAGCCAGTGGATGGGCCTTGGGATTTCCGTCAGGAAGTGGTCATGGTGCTACCTGTCCTCACCCACTCGGGCCACCTGACCTGGGGATGCCCAGACACCACTTCCTCCTAGCCTGGCCATCAGCTGGGGAGTGGCACTCCGATCTGTGCCTCTGGACAATCGTTTCGCGGCACAGCAGTGGAGAGGAGAGACTCAGGCAAGAAGGCCCGTGGTTCAGTCACCCACTTTCCCAACAAGCACTTATCTGGCCCCAACTGGGGCTAACCACTCTTCGAGGGGTGCGAGATGGCAGAGTGAACACACACAGACACAACTCCCTGCTCTTGTGAGATTTTCGTGGGGGGTGGGAGAGCATTATGCCTTGTGGCAACAGAACTAAGGAAAAGGCGGGGAAGGGGACAAGGTGACAGCTCCTGTCACTCACCCTAACCCACTCAGTGACCCTGGTCACTTACAGGTGCCAGTCGTGTCATAGGCAGATCAGGAAAGGCCCCTCTAATGAGAGGCAGAGCTGAGGGGGGAGTCCCGAGGAGGTCTCAGAGAGTATTACCTGGGTCACATGAGCGTGCACAAGGACTAGAGCAGATGGGTGGAGGTCGACAAGGGGACTTCCCGTCACACTGGCCTTGGACAACTCTTGGGGGTTTCAGCAGAGGGACATGGTATGACTTACAATCAGCCGGGAACTGCCTGCAGAGCGGAGGGCGGGCCCCTGATGGATGCAGCCAGCCCCAGGCTACCCCACGGGAAGTGGGAGGGAGCCAAGGATGCCTGCCCTCACCCTTCCCCCTCAGCCTCCACCCTGTGCTGCCCACAGCTGAAGCCAGCGGGGGGCCAGAGCAGCAGCGAGAGGCAGCTGAGCTGCCCGGGCGGTAGCGTGGGGAGGGGAGACAGATGATGCCCCATGCCCACTGATGCCATCTTAGCACTGGGCCGCCAAGCACCGTGTCACATACACATGGCAGCACCGTGCTGGGGCCAGGATGCTGTCTTCCACAGACGCCGTGTCACCTAGACTAGCACCGGTGGTGGCTTGGCAGTGAGCTGGTCATGGTAGGAGCAGCACGATGGTCAGGGCACTTTACAGGGAAGGCCAGTGGGGATCTCTAGAATGGGTGCAGGAAATGAAAGTAAAGCAGCAGGGTGATGAGTCAGGAACACAGGTGACAGAACAGAAAGCAGTCACACAGCAGCTCCAAGGAGACTCTTCTTGCCAGAAAAAGCGTCCAAGAAGTCCAAGGAACTACAGGCTTGACACCTGCTCAGCTATTCAAATGCATGACAAGAGACCCCGTGAAAATTCAGGTCAGCCAAGAGGGTCCCTTTTTATTCTTGGGCGGGCACTGGCCTCCAGCCACAATGCAGAGGAACCACACAGATTCTCCCAGGTGTAGACACCAATATCTCTTCCCACTCCTGGCCTGTGAACTGCCATGTGCACACAACATGGCGCTTGGTGTCCCAGTGCTAAGATGGAGGCGGCATGAGCAGGTGCATGGGCCATGGAGGGGTCAGTGGGTGTGAGGTCCATCTCCCCTCCCCACACCCCTGCCTGGGCAGCTCTGCTGCCCTCCCGCTCTTCTGACCCTCATGGCAGGACAGGGTGGAGGCAGAGGGAGAGGAGTGAGGTTGGGCCCTCACTTCCCTCGCTCACTCCCTGGAGGCCACCAGGGCTGGCTGCGTCCCTAGCTGGAGAGCACAGCCCCTCCCCTGTGTCCAGCCCTCCTCTTCAGGCCTGGGGTGTGTGACAGTACCATGCTCCACACAGCCCGAGCACGGGCTTGAACCACAAACGCGGGCAAGTGTCAGCCCTTCCCAGCCTGCCTTCCGACAGTGCCGGCAGCTTCCTGGCCTGACCCTCTCAAGAGTGTGGCAGGACTTGGGAGGGTGGGAGCAACATGAGAGGAAGATCTGCACTGTGAGGGAAGCTACTCCAGCTGAAGAAAGGGTGCGTGCAAAAGAGCGGGAAGGACAGGCAGGGCGCAGGGTCCCACGAGCCGGATGCATGAGGGGCCAGCCCACGCGGCCTGCACCAAGCTCCCACGAGCACGGGCTTTGCTGTGGTCATCGCCTAAGTGTATCTGCTTGTCATCACGGATCACTGGACCCCTCCAATAAAACACATCCTTCTTGGTCTCAACTATATCAAATACTGTCACAAAGTAGCAGAACTATCTTCTGTTGGAAATGACCACAACGACTATGGTTAACAGGCTGGAGGCCAGGCGGTCTTTACAGACAGACAGCAGGAAGGTCAGAGCCCTTGGACCCACAGTTCCATGTGAAGTTTTATACGAGTGCATTTCCTGGCAACGTGGGACACCTTTCATCAGGGTTCTAGCAGAGGTGTGCCCCTGAGGCCCCGGGCTAAGGGCAACCCAAGAAAGCTCTCCTGAGTTAGACGTCTGCAGCTCTCATTCTTCCCAAGAATGTTTCGTATCATATCAGTCCTTGCTTGACACAAGTTACATAAAAGTATCAAGTAGGTCACTGGCTACAGTAAGTGTCCCACCTACCAAAAATATCACGGTTTGTGGAATCTGCTGGGTCTTTTTTTTTTTTGAGTTGGAGTCTCACTCTGTCACCCAGACTGGAGTGCAGTGGTTGCTCCCGGCCACCGAAGCCTCGACCTGCTGGGCTCCATCGATCCTTCCGCCTCAGCTTTCCGAGTAGCTGGAACTACAGGCACGCGCTACCATGCCCGGCTGATTTTTTGATTTATTGTAGAGATGAAGTCTCGCCAAGTTGCCCAGGCAGGTCTCGAACCCGCTGACTCAGGCAATCCACTCACCTCAGCCTCCCAAAGCACTGGGATTACAGGCTGAGCCACCAAGCCCGGCTGCTGGGTCTTTCTTACCCTTCCACTCAGCCTCCAATGGTGCTTTAGAAAAGAGGCTGGTGGGAGCTTGTAGGCAGCCTGTGGTTAGAGAACGCATCCTCCCTTCCCCCAATGAAATAAGCCAATCACTTCAAAAGAGGTTTCTGCTCAGAATACCGGTCTTCTTGGTGTTAAACTACAAAAGTAAACTTCCACACGAATCCCACTTTATTTTGCATCTTGAGACAAGGACAAAAAGAGCTCACCCCTCCACTTACGGTCCAGCAAAAGGGCAAACACACATGATAGCTTGTGACTCACACATCTTTTTGCAAAAGATAATTAAGCTCAAGACAACCATGAGGCGTGTTTAAGAGCATCCTAACACCTTCGGAATATACAGATTGCAGTAAGTTCACACACACTCCAACCCGCTCACAGTCCTGGCCACCCTTACACACGGTCTAGAATTGTGGTGCCGAGTGGGTCTACAGTGACAGACAGTGGCATCCTGGGTTTCCCTGAAGTACTGATCCATAGTGTAGTTGCCACTAAAATATATCTGATTTCATTTTTACAAAAGCGGAAGAGTTCAGTTAGAACTACACGCACTAGGGGAGCCCAACTTCAGCATGCCGACAGCATTCTGCCAGTATGTGTGACCCGTCACTGGATCCCGAGGGGCCTGTGGGGAAGAAACAGGTGTTGGTCAGGTTTGGACTGAAGCTGGAATTCTGTCATTAGGACAGTGCCAGCTACTGTGAGCACTGAGCGAGCTGGTCCACGTGAAGTGCCAGCTGGGTGCATGGCATACAGTAAGCACTCAATAAATGCTACTAGTTATACCCAAGCCTGCTCCTCAAGCCTCTTCCTCACTGGCAGAGTCTCGTCCAGCTGTGCATGATCTGTGCATGTGTGCTCAGGTTGAGTGGCTTCCCCCACCCATCTGGCTCCTGGACACGTCAAAGGCAGTAGACCATGCAGTGGTATCAAGCCAGTGCCTGGCTCATGAAAGGGCAAGAGACCCAATCTGGGTCCATCCAACTAGGGAGTTCTGTCAGCAGCAGCAGCTGTTCCTTGTTTTGCAAGAGCCATCCGAGAGGAAAGAGGTGGGTGACACCGTGCACAGTCCCAAAGGCGTCACCCACCTCCTCCCCCACCATGCAGCAACTGCTAAACCAGGTCTGCCTCTTTTCCTGAGAAACCTAACGAGCCTGGCAGAGACCTGACGGTGGCCAGATGTACTGTGTGTACAGTGAGGACCTGTGCATGGCGGCTGCTTCTGACACCTGCTTCCAGTATACAAGGAGAGGCTTTAAAGTGAAGTAAGCACAGACGGCATCCTTCCCATCATCCGAATCTCCTCAGTTACGCCCGAGCTTATCACTGCCACCTGCCTCCTCTTCCCAAGGCGCCTGGGCTTGCTCTGCTTGGGTGGTGTACCCTCTTCAGCTGTGAATGAGACCAAGACCAAAAAGTGCAGACAGTCCTGGGAACAGACATATCAGTCACTGATTCCCACTCACAGCAAGGGTCTAAAGCGTAGCCTTATAAAGACTCACCCTGGGTGCCCTCCACCACAGCTAACACGTGAGATCAGCGGCCACTCCATCCGGGGACATGGGAGGTAGATCCCAGAACCTCCATGAAGGCACAGAAGTGCCACGAGTAAACAGTGCAAAGCAGACCGAGAGGGATGATCGGAAGCCCTGGGAGACCCAGGCAGCAACCGTGGTGTTCACGCTGGTAGCACACCACACGTGGCATCCACCCTTTCCATAGACCCTGCCTCTGTTTCCACTGCTGAAAGGGAATGCGAAGAGGATGAAGAGGAGTGCCAATGTCAACAGTATCAATGCAAACTTAATAAAACACTCGTGTTTTGGCAGAAACACTGTGCCACTAAATCTCATCAAAGAACGGTCCCCTCCTGTGACAGCACAGACACCCATGGGACAGGCATGTGAGCGAAGGGGCTGGCTCTGAAGGCTCCTCTAGACGCCGACACCCTTCTTTCACACTGGCGGCTGAGTCTCCCTCCTTTACACACGTGCACAACATGGCTAGAGAGAGGGACATGCTGAGCTGGGAAGGCTTTCCCATGGAAAAGAATCATCACTACTCAGCCTCAGACCAGCACCAGAAGGCCTGCCTAACTCGAGTTTTAAGGAGAACACAAAAATCCAGATTTGCACATAAAGTTCGCTGGTCTTCAAATTGTGTCGATAACATTTTCTTCTGAAGCAATGTGGGTCAGTTCACTGGTTGCCAGCCTGCAGGCCGCCTGAGTCTTTTATAACTTCCGGGACATCTAGCTTCCCTGGGTATGTCTACCATCTACAAAGCGCAAAGCCTATGGTTGTGCTTTGGGCACATCACCACCAAGGCTGAGCCTCGTCTATTTTTCTGTTCACGTGTTATTTCAAATTCCATATGCTATTCTTCAGAGGCAACTTAAAACCAGTATTGCTAATTAACATCCTATTATTAACTAAATTCCAACTCACCTACTCTGAAGGACACCACCACAAACTCTTCAGCAGCCTCAAGTCGATGGAGTAACTGTCCACACGTGCGATGTCAGCCACAAAAACAGCACATCTGCCCTCCAGGCCTTTGCTTCTGCTGTCCCTTCGGCCCAGAAGGGTTGGCTCTCTCCCCTAGGACGCCTTCTTCCTGCGACTTCCTCAGCGTTCTGAGCGTGTCCCCCATTCGCCGTGTGCACGGCTGCAATCAGGCCTCAAGCAAGTGTCTCCCAAATACTCTAAGGATCAGGCCTGCCCAGAAGCAAACTCTGGACAGGCTGGTGGCAGAACAGAGACTCCATCTAGTTCAGCTAGCCAGCTGCTGTCCAAGCAGGCGACCCTGTGCCTGGGACCATCAGACGTGCATCCTTCATTTACCCTTCAAGGGCATCAGTGGTGGAAACAGCTCTGCCTCCTCAACGAACATCTCAGCAGAGAGCACGAAGCAAGTCAGGGACTTGCTAAACACAAAGCAGTACACGTATACAAATCCATACATGCGCTGCAGCTCATGAACATAGCTGTGTGCCGGTGGGAGACTCACTTAGCTTTTCTGAGTCTGGCATTTTTATCCCACTAAATACAGACCAGGCCAGCTTCACCAGGTGGTCGTGAGATGTGGAAGGGAAATCCCAGGAAGGACCAAGGAAATGGCGCGAGGCACAGCTCCTCATGATGCCGCCAACCAGGGCGGCTCCAGCCGACATATTATAGGCCCTGGAAGGACATTTGCGTGAAAGAAGATCTAGTTCAGGAAATGTACTCAATTCCCAGTCTACAGTAATCCAGATCGTTGAGTTTTACGAAACTAGTTTCTGTCAAGCTCAGAGAGAAAAACACCACTTTAAACTCACACTTTGTAAGAAAAATAGCTCAAGGATTGCCAAGTGTACTCAGCATGGCAAAACCGATGGAGTTTGTAGGTGAAAGTTAGGAGATAAATGTTGGCCCAGTGTTAGGAAAAAAGTCCAGAACTTCCAAATAACTTAAGCTGCACAACAGCATAACTCCACATGAAGAATAATGCCGCCCCCCACTCACCCCCAGAGACTTAATCCTGACACCCAGAACTGACAAGAATGTCTCATTACACGACGACAGGAAGGAAATGAGGTCCAAGGTGGAATCCGGTTGCTCATCGGCTGCCCTTGAAACGGAAGAAGAGCCTGGATCACTAGGTGGGTCCAGCACCATCACAAGGGTCCCTACAAGGTGGCAGGCAGGTGGGAGGGGGGGAGGATCTGTAAGGACTCAGCAGCCACTGCTGGCTCTGAAGATGGAGGCTAGACAAGAGACTGAAGAATCTGAGCCTTCAGAAGTCAGGAAAGGAGCACAGCCCGACCAGCACCTTGGCTTTGGCCTGGTGAATCCCCTCTGCACGTCTGACCTGCAGAACCACAAGCTCGCGGATGTGTGCTGTTCTAAGCCTCACGCTGGATGATTCCTCGAGGCTGCACTAGAAAGCTAGGCTTGCCTGGGGACACCATGCTTCTCTCCTCAGAGGGTGCCTGGCCCACGAGACAGCTGTTCACAGTGTATCTGGGCACGGGAAGGGGGTAAAACACCATGGTTCAGACAAGGATTGCCTGAGTTTCTGAAGGCAGGAATCATTCAGTGGGGCCTAGGCATGCACATTTCTGTGTGTGATCACGTGTGCTGCTTTCACTGCCGAGTCTAGAGGATTTTCTTTTTTTTTTTGAGTTGGAGTCTCACTCGGTCACCCAGACTGGAGTTCAGTAGCCGCTCCTGGCCACCGCAGCCTTGCCTGCTGGGCTCCAGTGATCCTTTCGCCTCAGCCTTCCGAGAAGCCAGAATTACAGGAGAGCGCTACCACGCCCAGCTATTTTTTATTTATTGTAGAGGTGAGGTCTCGCCTGCCCTGG